>NW_006204388.1:2059772-2117039 GCF_000334495.1 Tupaia belangeri chinensis
AAGAAGTGAAACTATTTCTACATGCAGATGACAGGATTATATACACAGAAAACCCAGAAGAATCCACAAAGAAAAACTTCTGGAAATTATAAATGGCTATAGTAAAGTTGCAGGATACAAAATCAACATACAACAATCTATAGCATTTCTATACACCCATGAGCTGAGGTAGAACTGAAGAAAGAAATCCTATTTACAATAGCCACAAAAAAATCAACTAAGAATGAACCTAACCAAAGAAGATAAAAACCTATACAAGGAAAACTATGAAAAACTAAAAAAAGAAATTGAAAATTACACAAAAAAGTGGAAAAACATCCCAAGTTCCAGGATTGAAAAAAATAAATGTAATAAAAATACTAATTCTACCCAAATTAGTCAACAAATTTAATGCAATCTCAATCAAATGATCAGATATTTTAATATTTAAAATATTGCCACGTGCGTTCAGCAGATGGGGCAGCAGTTACATCGCTGGACTCCCACATGGCCGACAACAATTTTGAGTCCTGCGCCCAGTGGCTTGAAACTCATGCTGGGCGCTTATGCGTGTGTTCTCAAAATCCTGGGAGGAGAAGGGATTGCAGTGTGGCCATCCCTTCTGGGGGGTGATAGCTCACTTTTGCTGTCACTTTATGCCGCTCCCTCTGGCAAGCACATGTGCCGTAAGGCACAAAACAAACAAACAAACAAAAAACTCTTAAAAATTAAATATTGCTACTGTATTCAAAATACAAGAAAGCTGAACCATTAGAAATATAGAGTATGTAAGCAGCCAGAAATTACAGAGATAGAAGTATGAAGACATGACTCGCGGATTCCAAAATCTCTATTCCATAAGACCTGTATTAACCCTGGCTTTATTGTGTTAGATGAGAATATTGCTAATAACGTATATTATTCCTTTAGCCTCAAATAAGAACCACTCAATGGCCTATTGTAGTAAAATAAAAGTAATGAGTTGAAAAGCAGTTTCTGTGTGGTACATTGGGGATATTCAATAAAATAGATTTAACCAAAAGATTCTGATCATTCGTATTATTAACACATCAAAAGAATTTACTTCACTGGGCAGAAATGTCCTATGAACAAACATAGAGGCAAAGTAGGTCTATGACTTTGGTGAAGAACCTGAGATAAACGAACAGCCTGAAAGATTAACAAAACAAAAACTGGCTATTTCATCAGGACTGTTTTTGGCAAAATTTTTTAAATAGGAAGAAAATCCACCTGCATGAGCTCGCAGGTCTTCTGTTAATTTTCTTCATTATTCCCATCTTTTCTCTACTTATCTCCTATCTACATGCTTTGCAGATCTAGGTAAGTCAATAATACCTTAAGTGATGTTAATTCAATATTACTCTTTATATTAAGTGATTCAAAGAATATACACCAGGAAAAAATAATATGTATGCATTTTACATGGACACAGTGGTTCAGATACATTACACTTGGATCAAGGAGATCTTAGGGCATCTTTATAAATTTTTTAACACTGAATACAGAATATATGATTTTATGTTATTGCAAAGTAATTCTCTCTGTAAGAAATATCTAGAAGTACTGGTGATTCTTTACATAAAATCACCTACTCAAAAGATAGTGCTATTAAGATTCCAATAAATTATTGTCTTAAACACTTAATTATAATGCTCTTGACTAGTTATTATACTTAAAATTTTTAATACTTTTTACCTTTTTAATTAACTATGAAATAATATCACTGGAATATTTGTCTCTATTACTTACACAGAAGTACGGGTGAGAAATTAGGTTAATGAGAATTTAGGTCAGTAAGCAGTAGCAAATGCACACACACACACACACACACACACACGTACACACATAATGCAAGTATCTAATTCAGGTTTTATAATTAAGGATTTTTATACCATAAATGAATCATTATGATTTTTTTTCTAGTTGAATATATATATATATATATCTTATTCTTTTCTTAATTGTTCTTTCCTTTCCTTTCCATTCCTTTTTTCCCTCTCTTCTATTCTCTTCATAACTGTAATGTGGTCAAGGATTATGGGAGCTATTTCTTGATGCTGTCCATTATATTGTCCCTTGATTTACTTATCGCTACTATCATTAACATCATAGATATTTATCAACATTTAATCAATCTTTAGGATTTAAAGGTTCTGTTTAATAGAAAAAACTATGAAACATTGTACACTTTTTTTTTCTTTTAAAAAAATTGCTAGAGGGTGCATGTATTCACAGGACAGAGATGTAAAGAGGAGTGAGAAAGAGTCACACCACAATCCCTTCTCCCTTCTGAGACTTTGGGTATGCATTACACAGGTACTTCTTGTGTTTTTCAAGCTTCTGGATTCAGAAATTGAATCTCACAGTCAAGCATGTGGAATCCAGCTACCTTAACTACCATGCCACAGTCTGGCAGTACTTTCTACATAAGAGAACATACAAAATATGTTAAATAACCAAGAGAATGTTCTGAGGCAATTAAAGCCCTAAGTAGATGTCTCATACATTTTTATAAATAATATCCTTTTTCATTTTTATTTTGCTATATGTTAAATAAGCTAATAGTCATTCTTTTGAAAATTATATAGTAACAATTTTTTTTCATTTTAATTAGAAAACTATTGACACGTTAAAATGGTAAGAGCTAAAAGATGGGAAAATGAGCTGAACATGTCTTCTAAGGAAGACATACGAACAGCCAAAAGCATATGAGGAAGTGCTCGACATCCCTCATCATAAGAGAGATGCAGATGAAAACCACAATGAGATACCACCTAACCCCTGTCAGAATGGCAAAGATGAAAAATATAAAAAGTGATAAGTGTTGGCGGGGATGTGGTGAAAAGGGAACCCTCCTATATACCATTGGTGGGAATGTAAACTAGTTCAACTACTGTGGAGAACAATATGGAGGTTTCTCAAAGATCTACAAATAGAACTATCATTTGATCCAGTAATCCCACTTCTGGGTATTTACCCGAAAGACAGGAGAATGCTCAGTCAGAAAAGTGCTTGCACATCAATGCTCATTGCAGCATTATTCACAATTGCCAAGACATGAAACCAACCTAAAAGTCCACAAACTGATCAATGGATTGGAAAATTGTGGTATATATACTCTATGGAATACTACTCAGTCATAAAATATAACAAGACCCTAGAATTTGATAGAAAATGGTCAGATATGGAGGATCTATTGCTGAGTGAAGTAAGCCAGGCTATGAAAGAAAGATATTGTATGTATCCACTCAATATATACCGACTATCCGCACTCTATAATAGAGAGCAAAAATTCGGAGGACATAAACACAGTGAAGGTACTTAATGAGAATAGGACAGTGTGGAATGGGGGACAAGCAAGATGAGAAATAGTGATTGACTGTTTAAAAAATAATTAGAATAATAATAATGATTGGGAAAAACATAGAAAAGATATCGAATGATGAAGCGGGGAGATTAGTCTCTGTATTGACTGACATGCATGGCATTCCCTTTTGAAAAAGCAATGTAATACACTGTAAAGTTATATGTAATCCAATGTAATATAAAGAAGATTATGATGATAATAAAAATAAAAATAAATAAATTAATAAATAAAGGGAAGAGCTGTTTTATACACAGCTGCTTAATTAGTATTCTTGGTGTTTACAGCTTTTCTTTCCCTTTATTCTGTTTTATGTATACATGACCCCTAAAGTTTAGACTTTGAATTATGACTTTTTAAGTAAAAAAAAAAATGAGAATACTTATCAATGTACTGATGTTTTTATTAAGCTATCTTTTGTATCAAAATGTTCTTTTTTTTTCATAAAATGGTGGTGATAAAAAATGGTTAAATTTATCTTTATTGTTCTAATAAAATCCTGTCCTAAAGATAGTTTAAAAACAGGGACTAGCAGATGGCATAATGGTTACATTTCTGGACTCCCATGTAGTCGACCGCAGTTCAAGTCCTGGACCCGGTGGCTTAAAACTCACACCAGTGTGTGTGCATGTGTGTCCAAAATCCCGAGAGGAGAATGGAGGAAAAGGGATTGCAGCATTACCATCCCCCCTGGGGGTGATTTCTCACTTTCTGTCTCTCTGTCTCTCTAGCAAGTGTATGTGTCCTATAGCAAAAAAACAATCTCTCTCTCAAAAAAAAAAAAAAAAGAAAAAGAAAAAGATACTTTAAAAACATATCATTGCTTTGTGAAATCTCATGTCTGGTGACTCCTAAATTGTAAGATCTTTGGGAGAATCTATTGGGGAAAATGGCATATTTTTGGCTGTTTTTCAGTTTTTGCTATAGGCATGTGCACTTGCCAGAGATAGAGATAGACAGAGAGAAAAGGCAAGTGAAAATCACCCCCCTGGGAGGGTATGGTCATGCCAAAATTCCTTTTGCTTCATTCTCCTCTTGACATTTTGGGCATGTGCACATTTGTGCATAGTGTGTTTTCAAGTCACTGGGTCCAGGATTCAAACAGCACTGTCGGCCATTTGGTATTGAGCTGCCTTAACCTCCATACCACCCACTGGCACAGCAAGTAGCATTTTTATTAGTTTGATACACCCTTACCTAAGAAAATGATGTGAAAAATCCAGGGGAAAAAGCTTATCACTGTTTCCGGCACAAAGGTATTCTGAAAATAGTAACTGAGTGAATATTGAAGGAATGAAAGATCAAGGATAAGACGGGTGGGTACAATTGAATACGTACTGCACAATGAGCATTTTGCTCACTGAATTAAATGAGAGGGCTATCTGCTTCTTAACACTATAATGATAGGCACTATAATATGCATCAAAGGACACTGAAAACCAAACAATATTGATAACTAACATATAGTATGAATGCTCTTAAGTAAAATCTGCTTGAAAAATAAAGAGCCAGCTCTGTAGCCTAGTGGTTGATGGAATGGACCCACGTGGTAAACTGCAGTGTGAATCCAGGCCCTGGTAGTTAAAAAACATGCTGGATGCTTGTGCATGGATACCCAAGGTCCTGACCAGATGGAGAGATGGAAGAGCAGAGACTGTCATGGCCATGCCCCCCTGGGGGGGGTGCTTTCTCCCTGCCCCTCTCTCTGTCTCTCTTTGGTGAGTACATATGCACTCTGGCATTTAAAAAAGGAGAGAAAATATAGCAGAGAAACAGAAAACATTGCTTACCTTTTAAATATAGTTCAATTCAACTAGGAGAACCAGGAGATATAAATTACAACAAATAAATAATTCTTGTTTCTTAAATTCACTTTGCTTTACACAAACTTTTTTCTCATTATTTTAGCAATATTATTTTATTTGAGAATATATAAAATTTGTCAATCATCAGCTATTTTGCTGGTATCCAATAGATGCTATTTGCTAACATTGTTTGGAATTCTAATACCTTTGACCTAGAATGGCAATTTCTTCTACACTGGCTTATATTAAGTGCCATAGGCATTGGTAAATTATAAAGTTAGATAAATTGATGCATTAATAAAAAATTATGTATCAATTTAGTGGTGTAATCTGAAATAGCTTTCATCACTAAAACTAAGATTTTATTAGACCTTGTACTTAAATACTTCAGTTGCCTTCTACATTTGTTAAAATATTAAGCAGGTTCTTGATCAGAAAATGTGATTTATTACTGAAACATGAAAAGACAGAGTATTTCATACCACTACTTATTTTGTGTATTTTAGCTAAAGTCCAACATCCAGTAACCAGGAGGTATGAGAAAAATTATCTCTAAATAGACTGTGTTGTAGGCTAAATTGTGTCCCCGAAAAATGTATATGTTGAAACCCTAACTCTATTTAGAATGTGACTGTATTTGGACAGGGATTTTAAAGAGAAAGATGGTTAAGTTATAATCAGCTATTATGATGGGCCCTAATCCAACCTGACTGATGTAGTTATAAAAAAAGAAGACTTGGAAACAAAGAGAGATTAGGGGTATGCCTATACCCAAATGAGGCCTTAGTGAGAAGGCAGTGATCTCCAAACCAAAGGGAGGTCTCAGAGGTATGAAGCCTGCCAGACTTTGTTCTTGGACTTCCAGATTCCAGAACTGTGGAAAAAAATAATTTTGTTGTGTAAACCACCCACTCCACGATGTTTTGTTATGGTAGCTTTGGGAAGATCTAACACAGATTGCATCTCTATTAAGTTTTTGCGCTAAAGGTTAATTATTTTGTTAACTGAGGTTTTGTTTTTTGATTGCTGCCAAGAACAGAAACTGTTTGCGAGCTTGTCTCTGTCACTTTGAAGTAGGAGACAGATTGAGTTGATGATGTGGGTGCAAGTCTAGATTTTTAAAAACTTGAATTCTATTTTAATACAAAAGTTTAACTCAATCTCTCAATAACTTTAACTTTAGACTTTTTCTATTGATCTTAAATAATTCTTAGAGGATAGAGTTTTAATTTTTTAAGTATTACATTGGTCAATCATTTGTTTTAAATATCAAGAGCAATAATAATGCTTAATAGAAGAGTTATAGTTTAGGTGAGAGTGAAGGTAACTTTCTAAGTCAGAATCATATCTGTCCTTTCTATCCAGAGACATCTATTGATTCTGGGGGAAAATTTGAGAAACTCTGGTCTTGAATGCTATTCAGAGTTTAGCAGTGTTACTTGCAAAATAATAAAAACATTCATGTTAGTTGGCCTGGATTCAGTTATTGAGAAGCTTCATCTATTTATTTGAATTAGAACTGAGATTATGCAAGAATAACAAAACAAAAACAAAACCTCTAAATATCATAATAGTAAACTTTGTCCTAAGAATTACATGAGGTTTTGCATGTGTAATGCTTACAGGAATAGTTGCTGTTCAGTAAGTACCCAACAAATGTAAGCTAATGTTACTGTAGTATGACAACACAATTTATAATACCCATATGTAAAAACAAAGAAAAGTTTAAATTATACTTAATTGTGTTTATTACTGAAGGCAAAGAAATATAGATAAATTGGTTAGGAAAATATCCATCAAATACTGTCCACTGAAATGGAAGTTGAGACCTAAAGATTCAACTTCACTTAATAAGCTACTGACCAAAATTTATTGAGAATATAAGATTATAAGAATGAATAATTCTTACAGTAACCCCATAAGATCTTCATTTCACAGAGAAATGAGTATCTTGCCCAATGTTACCCACAGCTAGGAAGTGGCAGAATCAGAATTTTAATTTCCACCATCTGGCTCTAGAACCCACACTGTTAACCAAGTTAATTGAAAACCTTTCTTTAAAACTAAAATTCCTTGTGCTTATATAATGCCTAAATGTTATCTTCTTTCAGTCTCAAGATGGCATAATAAGGTAACATTTTTCCCCTTGAGAAAAATCTCATTTTCTAATAATACTGGAAAAATGAAAAGTTATTGTGATATCAATTATTCTGATAACCTAGAGCTTGCTTTCTTTTTCTTTTTTTTTTTTTTAAGAGAGGTTTTTGCTATAGGATGTGTGCGCTCACCAGAAAGAGAGAGACAGAGAGACAGAAAGCGAGAAATCACCTTCCAAGGAAGATGGCTATGCCGCAATCCCTTCTCCTCCATTCTTCTCTCAGGATCTTGAACACACATGCACATGCACCCGGCGTGAGTTTAAGTCACCAGGTCCGGGACTCAAACCACGTTCAACTACATGGGAGTCCAGCGACATAGCCATTGAGCCATCTGCTTGTCCCAACCCAGAGTTTTCTTATAACAACATGGGGAAGTATCTCTGACCTAGGATACAATGTGAATGATAGCCTCTGGAACTGTGAACATTGGCAACCATGAGTTATGACTGACATTCACTAAACCAGACTATCAACTCCTTGAGAGCAGAAAATGAGCCATGATCACCACTACAGCCAAACTGTCAAAGTGGCTTGGACAAATTGGTACTCAGTTTAATGAATGTTAAATAAACAAATGCTGGCACAAGTTTTGATAACCTAAGAACTAGAATGTTAACTGGAAATTGTTGTTTGTGTGTATTTCAGATACCATACAACAAATAGTTACCATTCTACATGCTCTAACTGAACCAAATACTACACTGCTTCAGTGTTTAGTCTGCCTTAATGATAAAAACTTATACAGCAAATGTCACACCATATTTTCTATTTGCAGGATAACACAAAAGGTTTTGTCTCCACAAAAGGAATCAAGTGAATTTAAATATTCAGCAGTTCTTACAGCAATGTTTAAGTACTTTTCCCAATGTCACCTGCAGGTAGAAAATGGTGATGTCAGAATTTGAATATAGGCCATCTGACTTTAGAACCCATGCTGTTAGCCAAGTTAACTGAAAACTTTTCTTTTAAAACTAAAATTTATTGTGCTTATATATGCTTAAATGTTATCATATTTAATCCTAAGTGTTATTTTATTTGATTTAGGCAAAATTTTAGAACTTGATGAAAATGTAAGAATTTTTTTCATTTTCGTGATTATTGTACTCTGCATTCTTCAAATTTTTCATTACTGTTCTTGTTCTACTTTTAAAATACACTAACTAGGCTATTTGCAACCTATTTCTATGCATAACAAATTGAAAATTCAATAACCACTTGTTTCTTTTGCAAATAGGCATTCTCATCAGTGAAACACTGACTATAACTGAGAACCAAGTCAATTCAAGACAAAATAACTATGAAGCATTAATTTCAAGATCTATTCTAACATTATTCTTTTTCTTATGCTTTTTAATTGACTAGTAACAGCCATACATATTTATGGGGCCAAATGTGTTTTTTAAAATACATACATACAATGCATAATGATCTAATCAGGGCAATAAACATATCTGCCATCTCAAACATTTATCAGTACTGTGTTGTGAGCATTTGAAGTTCTCTAGCAGCTTTGAGGTATACTGGATTATCATCAACTATCATTACTTTCCTGCACTATGATATTTTAGAACTCATTTCACTTATCTATTTACACCTTTGCATTTGTTAACCAAGTTCTCCCTACTCTTCTCCATTCAGATGTCCCCCTTCCACTTTCTCATTCTCAACTTCTATGCAAAAAAATCATTGCGCTTCCACTAATGAGTTAGAGCTTAGGATAGTTGTCTTTCAAGTGCCTTTTTTATTTACTTTAGCGTTATCATAATACAGTTAAATGATTTAAAACATAATTTTAATCTAATGTTAATGCTTCTTGCATGTTAAAACATCAGATCTGCAGTGGTGACCCAATATTGTAAACAAGAATATCCTGATGTAATATTAGAGATTCAAAAGGCTTACATGTTCTAATGTGTTCTTATTTAAAATACTCATTCATATACTGAAGATTTAATGGTGTGATTTCCAGGAAGTATTAACATTAGGTACAAACTTTTTTTATTTTTAAGAAATAGTTTTGCTATAGGGAGCATGTGCTCACCAGAGAGACAGAGAGCAAGAAATCATCCCCCAAAGGGGATGGTCAGCCACAATCCCTTCTACTCCATTTTCCTCTTGGGATTTTGGGCATGCACGCACACACACATGCACCCAGGGGGAGTTTTAAGCAGCTGGGTCCAGGACTCAAACCTTGGTTGACTATAAGGGAGTCTAGCAATAAAACCATTATGCCATCTGTTGGTCCCACTAAAAACTCTTTAAAATCACTTACCTGGAATGCAATACAATTCCAGCAACTTAATTTACAAAATGAACAATGAAATTTTCTGCATTTATCAATTAATATACAAGAAAACTTCAAATTATTTTTATTCAAACATCGTGATGTATTAGAAGATACTGCTAGCTGCCTTGCGTCCTTTTTCCCTCCTTACAAGTAGAGCCTCGATTTCATGGGTGGTAAGAATATGCCTAAATGTGTAGATAGCCCATCTCCCCATCCTTCTATGGATTTAAAGGTGGCAATGTAGCCCAGTTCAGAGTAAAATGCTATCAGCCAAAGTCTCTAGGCATTTCTGGGAAAGTTCTTTAAAAAGGAAAGACTCTGTTGACTACTCTAAGTCTCTTTCTTTTGCCCTCTCCTTCTTCCTGCTTGTAACATAGAGATGATGGTAGAAATCTTGAGTGCAACATGCAGACAATGGAAAAAACAATAGAAGGCTGGGTAGAAATTTAGAAACTAGAGCCCCTGGTGGCATCTCTGAGCTACCTCTGCAGACTGCTATTACCTATGCTGGTGAAAAGCACAGAAAACTAAAATACATGCTGGTTTAAGACAATCTGGGGTAATTTGTAAACTGATATTTGAATGTAATTCATAACTTACACTAATGTCTTAATAGTAAACGTATTCAAGCATATGTATAAGGTCTGTGAACTTTTTCTTTAACTCTATTAAATATTTATGGAGTAGTAATTCATCATGGAGATCTGAGCAAGTTCATAGCTTTTTCAAAGTGCCTAACTTGCTCCAGGGATTAATTTGCTTACTAGCTACATGAAATGACTTAGTTATGAGGATATAGAATATTGTTCCATTTTAGCAGAAAACCTCAATGATGATTTGGCAACAGAGTATTCAGGTTAAAGCCAATCTACTGAAATACTGGCCAAGATATGTGGGATGGGTAATTTTGATCATTTATCATCAAAATTCGTATTTTAAATTAATTTTATTTCTGAGAAGTATAGCCTCTTTGTCTTTAAAACCATTATAATCTATTAATGGTGAATAAATGGCAGACAAGATGTCATATTCATTTTGTCTCAACTTTTATCTCACTTGTTTGCAGAAGGGTAATAAGGGCAAGTTCTCTTATAGCCTAATAGCAGTTATTATCTTTATAAAAATTTATCTCTGATACAAAAAAAGAGTAAATTTGACAAAGGTTGTGACTGAGTTTGTTTCTCACTGAAGAGCTGAATGCCCTGTGCTACAAATGGTAACTTTGCTTTTTCACCTAGCCACACTACACAGAAGAGCGCTAGTACATTGCACTGCTGAAAACCCACATTTACAGAACAGCAACTATCCATGTCTTCCCACCCCCAGCCCCCAGCAATCACCGTTCTGTTTCTATGTATTTGACTATTTTAGCTACGCCGTATTAAGTGCTTTAAATATTATGGACATTCTACTAATACTAGGTCCAATGAATACTATAACCTACCCATTTATTCGTGTCTTCTTTATTTTATTTTATTTATTTATTTATTTTAGAATTTTTCTTATATACACTCAATCACATTATTTAGTTTCAAAGTGAACATTTCAGTATGTGAACATTTCTCCCCAGTCCAGTTGATCCAAATATCTTCAACCGATAACACCACACTTCCCTAATCCGTCAATGCACTGCCTCTGTATCCCTCCTCCAAATGTCCTTCCTTAGGCCTCACTCCTTCACACACACCACATCTGGCATTAACCCCCATCTCTTGTGTTTGTACAACCTTAGGTCAATCAGTTTCAGTCATAGAGTGCAGAAACTCGGTATATATTAAGTGGGACATACAATGGCTCTCCTTCATAGCCTGGCTTGCTTCA
Source organism: Tupaia belangeri chinensis (assembly GCF_000334495.1). Taxonomy (NCBI): domain Eukaryota; kingdom Metazoa; phylum Chordata; class Mammalia; order Scandentia; family Tupaiidae; genus Tupaia; species Tupaia belangeri. Next base: position 2,071,209 of record NW_006204388.1, read on the forward strand.
CTAAGCAGTAAATCTTCCATATTCTTCCACTTTCTGTCAAAAGCCAGGGTTTTGTTGGTTTTTATGGCTGAATAGCATTCCGTAGAGTATATGTGCCACAGTTTGTCAATCCATTCATCCATACAGGGGCATTTTGGTTGGTTCCATGTCTTAGCAATCGTTAACAGTGCCGTAATAAACATTGATGTGCAAGCACTTTTCCAAAGAAGAATTCTTCTGTCCTTTGGGTAGATACTGAGGAGTGGAATTGCTGGATCATATGGTAGTTCTATTTTTACATTTTGAGGAATCTCCAAATTGTTCTCCACAGTGGCTGGACCAATTTACATTCCCACCAGCAGTGTAAAAGAGTTCCCCTTTCACCACAACCCCGCCAACACTTACCATTTTCTGTTTTTTTAATCTTAGTCATTATGACTGGGGTTAGGTGGTATCTCATAGTTGTTTTGATCTGCATTTCCCTTACCATGAGGGATCTTGAACATTTTTTCATATGACTTTTGGCTATTCGTATGTCATCTTTAGAGAGTTTTTTTTTTTTTTTTTCAACTCCTCCCATCTTTTAATAGGGTTGATCATCTTTTTTCCAAACAGCGGCTTGAATTCCTTGTGTATTCTGGTTATCAGTCCCTTATCTGATGCATAATTTACAAAAATATTTTCCCGTCCTGCAGGCTGTCGATTCACACTAATTACTGTGTCTTTTGCCAAGCAGAAACTTCTTAGTCTGATGTAATCCCACTTGTCTATTTTGGGGATTATCGACTGTGCTTTGGGGCAGTTTTTCCAGCACCATTTGCTCAGGAGGTTTTCCTTTTCCCAGTGGATTGACTGGTACCCTTGTCAAAAATCAGTTGACTGTATGTTTGGGAATTTCTTCTTTAATTTCTTTAAAAAATGTTATGGTCTTTTCTGTCTTCAGCTCTTTAGGTTTCTTTCTAAGTTCTTTTAGTCTTTTCAATAACATTGTAAATGGAACTATTTGCTTATTTTTTTGTTTGGAGTATTCCTTATTGGTATATAGAAATGTAACTTATCTTTGTATGTTGGTTTGTATCCTGTAACTTTGTTAAATTCATTTATTAATTTTAACGGTTTTCTTTGTGTGTGTGCAATATTTAGAGGTTTTTTTTTTTTTTACATATAATATGATGTCATCTGTGAACAGAGATAATTTTACTTCTTTTCGAACCGAATGGCTTTTTTGTGTGTGTGTCTGTAATCTTTATGACTGGTTCTTCTAGTACTATGTTGAATGGGAATGGAAAGAATGAAACTCCTCCCCTGTTTCTGATCTTAATTTAAAAGTTTTCATTTATTCACCACTGAGTATGACATTATCTATGGGCTTATCATGTATGACCTTCATTATGCTGAAGAAGTATCTTTCCATTATTAGTCTGTTGAGTGTTTTACTCATAAAAAGATGTTGAATTTTGTCAAATGCTTTTTCTATATCTATTGAGATGATCATATGATTTTCATCATTCATTCTGCTAATGTGTAATATCTCACTGGTAGATTTTCATATGCTCAAGCATCCTTATGTTCCAGGGAGAAATCACATTTTTTTGTGGTGTATGGTTCTTTTAATGTGCTGCTGAATTTGGTTTACTCATGTTTTGTTGAGGGTTTTGGTATCTATATTCATCTTAGAATTGCTCTGTATAAAACCCTTGCTGTTAGGATGTCCATTATCAACATAAATAAATAAAGAGCAAATTCATGTAGAATTGCCTTGCAAAGTATCATATTTTATCACTGCACCACCATCTGATCATTGTCTTGTAGGTTTTTTGTTCCTTTTTTCCTCTCTTGATGTCTTCTGTTGATGTGTCTTTTGGTAGTGATATGTTCTATTTTTTTTTTTTACTCATTTTCTTTTTGTGTATCTTACATGTCTTTTTAAAGTAGTTTTCATGAAATTTACTTAAGAAATAACAATTTTAAACTGATAAGAATTTACTTTCATGGGACCAGCAGTGGTGCAGTAGGGTAAGACATGGACTCCCATGTAGTCAACCATGGTTCAAGTCTATGACCTGGTGGCTTGAAACTCGCTCCGGGCATGCGTGCATGCGTTACAAAAATCCAAAGAGAAGAATGAAGAAGAAAAGATTGTGGCATGACCATCTCCCCTTGGGGGGTAATTTCTCATTTTCTGTCTCTCTGTTTCTCTCTGTCTCTCTGGCAAGCACACGAGCCCTATAGCAAAAATCTCTAAAAGAAACAAAAATCTAACTTTAGACGCATATGAATACTCTGCATCTTTACTTCTTCCCACTTTGGTTTTGATGTCACTTTTTTTTTTTTTTTTTTTTTTTTTTTTTTGAGAGGTTTTCACTATAGGGCACCTGCGCTCGCCAGACAGACAGAGAGAGACATAGAGACTGCAATATTTAGAGGTTTTTTTTTTTTTTTACATATAATATGATGTCATCTGTGAACAGAGATAATTTTACTTCTTTTCGAACCGAATGGCTTTTTTGTGTGTGTGTCTGTAATCTTTATGACTGGTTCTTCTAGTACTATGTTGAATGGGAATGGAAAGAATGAAACTCCTCCCCTGTTTCTGATCTTAATTTAAAAGTTTTCATTTATTCACCACTGAGTATGACATTATCTATGGGCTTATCATGTATGACCTTCATTATGCTGAAGAAGTATCTTTCCATTATTAGTCTGTTGAGTGTTTTACTCATAAAAAGATGTTGAATTTTGTCAAATGCTTTTTCTATATCTATTGAGATGATCATATGATTTTCATCATTCATTCTGCTAATGTGTAATATCTCACTGGTAGATTTTCATATGCTCAAGCATCCTTATGTTCCAGGGAGAAATCACATTTTTTTGTGGTGTATGGTTCTTTTAATGTGCTGCTGAATTTGGTTTACTCATGTTTTGTTGAGGGTTTTGGTATCTATATTCATCTTAGAATTGCTCTGTATAAAACCCTTGCTGTTAGGATGTCCATTATCAACATAAATAAATAAAGAGCAAATTCATGTAGAATTGCCTTGCAAAGTATCATATTTTATCACTGCACCACCATCTGATCATTGTCTTGTAGGTTTTTTGTTCCTTTTTTCCTCTCTTGATGTCTTCTGTTGATGTGTCTTTTGGTAGTGATATGTTCTATTTTTTTTTTTTACTCATTTTCTTTTTGTGTATCTTACATGTCTTTTTAAAGTAGTTTTCATGAAATTTACTTAAGAAATAACAATTTTAAACTGATAAGAATTTACTTTCATGGGACCAGCAGTGGTGCAGTAGGGTAAGACATGGACTCCCATGTAGTCAACCATGGTTCAAGTCTATGACCTGGTGGCTTGAAACTCGCTCCGGGCATGCGTGCATGCGTTACAAAAATCCAAAGAGAAGAATGAAGAAGAAAAGATTGTGGCATGACCATCTCCCCTTGGGGGGTAATTTCTCATTTTCTGTCTCTCTGTTTCTCTCTGTCTCTCTGGCAAGCACACGAGCCCTATAGCAAAAATCTCTAAAAGAAACAAAAATCTAACTTTAGACGCATATGAATACTCTGCATCTTTACTTCTTCCCACTTTGGTTTTGATGTCACTTTTTTTTTTTTTTTTTTTTTTTTTTTTGCTATAGAGCAAATATGCTCTCCAGGGAGAGAGAGAGAAGAGAGAGAACGAGAGAGAGAGAGAGTTATAAAACACAGGAGGATTGACCATATGCAACCCCTTATCCTTCATTCTCCTCTCTCTGGGGATTTTGGACATACACACAGATGCACCTGATATATTTTTCAAGCTTCAGTTTTGGGACTTGAACTGCACAATTAGCCATATGAGATCCAGCCACCTTAACCACCAAGCCACCTGACTGGCCCTGATATCATAATTTACGTTATTATACTGTGTATTGGTTAACCTATTTTTATAGCTATAGTGATTATTTTAAACTTCTGTCTTTAAAAATTCTGTTATAGAATAAAAAGTGACTTATGCATCACCATTACAATAACATAGCATTCTGTAATGGTCTATGCATTCCCTTTAAAACTGAGCTTTATATTTCCATGTTCTTTGGTGTTGCTGTTCAGCATCTTTTAATTTTAAATTAAGGAAATCTCATTAGCATTTCTGGCCAGACAAGTCTGGTGATGATGAACTCCCTCAGCTTTTATTTATCTGGAAGTCTTTATTTCACTTCCATTTTTGAAGGATTTTTTTTTTTCTGAATATACTATTCCTGGATGACAACTTTTTTGTTTCAATGCTTTGAATACATTATCTCACTTTCTTCTGGCCTACAAAGTTACTACTGAGAAATCCACTGATAATCTTATGGACATTACTCAGTATTGGCTGCTGTCAAAATTCTTAGTCTTCAGCTTTTGACATTCTGATTATAATGTATCTCAGTATAGATTTCTTTGAGCTCATCCTAGTTAAAATCAGTTACCATTATTAAAACTGGATTCCCATTTCCTTTCCAGATTTGGGGATCTGGGTCATTAGTTCTTTAAATAAACTTTCTGCTCTATTCTCTCTCTCTCTCCTTTTTCTGGAACTACTATAATGTACATGTTAGTCCACCTAATGGTGTTCCATAAATCCTTTAGTCTTTCATCAATCATTTAGATTCTACTTTCTTTTGTTTCTCTGAATAATTTCTAATGACCTGTTTTGGGTTCTCAGATTCTTTTGCCTCATAAAGTTTGTTGTTGAACCCCTTGAGTAAAATTTTCAGCCCAGTTATTTTATTCTTTAGCTCCAAAATTGCTTTGTGATCCTTGTATATATTTAATTTTGTTATTCATGAATAATTTTCTTGAGTCCACAGGACATTTTATACAGTAATATTGAATTATTTGCCAAGTTATTCATATACCTCCATTACTTTAAGACTGGTTCTTGGAGGTTATTTTATTTTAGTTTAGTTTTTCAGTTTCTTTGGGCCATGTTTCTCTGCTTCTTTATATGCCTCTAAACTTTGTGTTGGGGATTCAAGTGTTTGAAAAAAGTCACCTAATTGTTTTCAGATTGGTTTCTTTCCACAGAAAATCCTCATCAATCAGCCTAACTAGAGTTTTAGGGAGAGGGGTATCTCTGATTTTTTTTTCAGGGAGAGGTATATAACTTCTCTAGATGTGTACATAATTTCTCAATTAGAGAAGCCTGTCAGTTTCTTTTCCCGACATTCATAATCTATTGTTCTTTCTGGTGAGTCTGCAATACTAAAAGTTCCCTGGTTTTATAGCAGTAAACTTCTTCACTTCCCCTTGTTCTTAGCAACTACCACACATCCAAAAAAATCTTTGCTACCAACCAGTGTTGTGAGTCAAACTAGACCAATACCCAACCCTTGGGTATCCAGCCAAAGAGCTAGAATCACAATGTATCTCTATTCCTCTCCCTCTTTCTTGAAGATTAATAAGGTTTTCCCACTCATGTCAAGCTGTGTTGACTATAACTAGCTACCCTCTCCTCCTCTTTGTTCCAGTGGCTCCACAGCATCCAAAATACCCCAGCTCTACCAGTACTCTGAATGAGGTGAGGCAGAAATCTGCCTCTTGGACAACCCTTCCAAGAGTCAGAACTTTGGAAGCATATTCCACTCTTCTCTTTTCCCTTGTCAGAGAAGTAACAAGCCAAAGAATTCTCTCTTGGTGCTGAGATATGCTACATTGTGGGATAGGCTAAGCAGGTAATGTGAAATTGTTCTTACCTGTTTCAGCACAAATGAAACAAACTCAGCTTTGCACTCACTTGAGATGCTGCAATTTATTACATTGCAGGATTCTCACAAAGGTGTTTTTATTCTATGTATTATTGCTAAATCTGTGTTTCTGTGTGGGAACAGGAGATGAAATTTCCTATTCTGCCATCGTGCTATTGTTAATCCTCCTCATAGTGCTTTTGATTTTTAAATAAAATATTAAGTTAATTTTACCTGCTTGTGTCCTTTAAGATAGCTTTGATAGATATAGAGAGACAAAATTTAAAAATCTTTTTTTTTCTTTTGAGAGGTTTTTGCTATAGGGCACATGCGATCGCCAGACAGACAGAGACAGAGAGACAGTAAGAAATCACCCCCCAGGGGGGGATGGCCACGCCGCAATCCCTTCTCCTCTCAGGATCTTGAGCAAACACGCACATGCGCCTGGCGTGAGTTTAAGTCACCAGGTCCAGGACTCAAACCGTGGTCGACTACGTGGGAATCCAGCAACAGAGCCATTACGCTAACTGCTGGTCCCAAAATTTAAAAATCTTTGAATTGACAGTTATAATTGGATTTTCAAAGCTTCCAAGATTTCAAAAAATATGCATAATTATGGTCTGAACTATAAAGGAAGTTGGGTATGATTTTCTTTCAAATATAATGTGCCTTTCCCCCACTCCTAATCAGTATCATAGGCTGATCTGTAAACTAGATTTAATTTGCATTGGAAAAATAACTGTTAAATTTCTTATATTCTTTTAAATAGATAGGTGCAATTGAAATTAAATATGAATAATATGAATAAAGTACTTAAAAGTTGCCATTTTTATGCTTCTCACTTAATGTAAAACTTAGCTGTGTTCAGGTGATACTTCTGACTTGTCACCTAATTAGAAAGAGTTGACATTCATCGTTTATTTTCATGAATCTAGACATGCCAAACTGTCTCAGGGGATGATTTAGCTGGAGGCCTAAGTCCATAATTCTAGAATTGACATCTATATTTGTCATCACAGCTGTAACTTTCATATGAGGGGAACATTCCTATCAGTCGCAGCTATAATCGAGTGAAAAATGTGCTAAAATATACCCATTAAATTAGGTAAGCTATGGCACTGCCAAACCAATGATGCTTGCAATGGGGTCCTAAAATATGCCAAAGGATATCTGAAAAATTGGAGCACTTGGAATGTATTTCAAAAGAATTAAAAATCTCTGTTTATAAAGAATTACACCTTACATTTTATTCAAAAGATACAGTTAAAAACACAAGTTGAATGCAAAGCTTAAAGACATGCGTGTACCAAACACAGTCAACGACTTTGCAGATAGTCACAGGGCAACTGTAATTCACACCCCTGACCTGGTTTGCCGGAAACACACTGAGTGCCCCAGATCTGACAAGCTGGAGAACTAGCGAAAGGAGATTGTGGCATGACCAGACTATGTGAAGAGTGCTCCATTCTGTCTGTCACACCCACTCACATGATCACACATAAGACCTATCATAAATAAAGAAAAAAAATGTGATTGTGTCTCAAATTCTCGATAATTAATTACATCTTACATGTCATCTGCAGACCTATAACATCTGAAACTTACCAATCTTTCTAGCCTTCACTTACTTTTATCCACAACTCTGTATGTAGGTCTGATTATAGTCTTGGTTTGGCAAAAGAGAAACATCACTTTCTTCCCTTTCCAGAGTAGAAACTAGATTTCTGCCTTTTCAAAATGGAAGAAACAACTAACCGTAGTACTCATTATGTACTAGGCATCATTTTAGGCGCTTTACGGAGTTAAGCAATAATTATTATTATTTCACTTTTACAGATGACTAAACTGAGACAAAGAGAGGTAAAGTAGCTTGTACAACATTATGTAGTTAGTAAATGGTGTAGCCAGCTATTGAAGTATAGAAAGGATAAAACAGGAAATCGAAGAATTCTTCTACACTCACATTCTAATAAAATAACATAATAGAAAAAGGATAATCATGAAAAACTGCCCTAAGCTTAAGACCACTAATAGATTTTTACGCTGTGTCAGAACACTACTATTTTCTCAAAATATACATGCTTTCTCAGCATTTCTGGTAGGTTTCTAGATGCATAAAAATAACAACCTATGTATTTTCTCTCACATTTAGTCCTTAAAAGGTATTCTTTGCACTATGTGGAACACATTTTATCACCTAAATTTACCTGATGTCTCGAAGTATTACTAAGAATCAAAAAACACTTAAAATATTTAGCACAAAAAGAATTGAGTGCAAGGAAATTTTTTACACAGTAGGTGGAAGATTCTTTTTTTAGAGAGAGATTTTTGCTATAGGGAGCATGCACTTGCCAGAGAGAAACAGAGAGACAGCAAGAAATCACCCACCAGGGGAGATGGCTACACCACAATCCCTTCTCCTCATTCTCCTCTAGGGATTTTGGGCATGCACACACATGCACCAACCCAGAGTTTTTTAAGCCACTGATTCCAGGACTCACCGTGGTCAACTACGTGGAAGTTCAACAATGCAACCATTACACCATCTGCTGGTCTCAAGGTAGAAGATTCTTGCATATTTTGTATTTTAGTATTATTTTATTTAATTTAAGACAAAAATAACTTTACCATTTATCTGAGTAGATACTTGTTTAAAATAATGTTAACATAACATTTTTATTAAAATAAAATTTGGATTTCATCTCTCATGCTTTAAACTTAGCAAAATTCTTGTACTAGTAATGGACCATATAAATAATTATTTTTTCATAAAAGCTTTAAAATGATAAATACATAAAATTGTATTCAACTAAATGAATTAATGAATTTCAATCTGTCGGGTCTGGACTCAAACCACAGTTGGCCATGCAGGAATCCAGGGCCTTAGCCCAAATGCCACCTGCTGGCCTCAAATATCTTAATGGTCATATGTGTGCTTATTTTTCAATTTAAAATTTGTCTTAATTTTTAAAAAACTTAATTTAGCTAACAAATCTTTTATTTATTTTCTTGTTCTCTTTGGCCCAAATAAGAGAACTAGAACAAACAGATTATTTTAGTTAAAGGCAGTAATAAGTATAAATAATTGAAATCATGCTAGTTATAATACCTATAGAGTTGTATAAATTTTAATAACACAAAAATTCAGTAACATATATATAGTGCTGATTGAATTTCTTATATTTTTATTTTTAAGTATTATTTAATTTTTTATTAGTAGTATTTTAATTTGCTATAGGGCATGTGTGCTCACCAGAGAGAGACAGAAAGAAAGAGGGAAAATGAGCAAGCAAGTCACCAGGTTCAGGACTCAAACTATAGTCAGCAATATAGGAGTCCAGGCTCCAACCACCACACCACCTGCTGACCTTATATATATATATTACTTTTTAGAGAGAGGTTTTTGCTATAGGGTATATGTGCTCATCAGAGGGACAGAGAGAGAGAAAGTGAGAAATCACCCCTGGGGAGATGGTTATGTTGCAATCCTTTCTCCTTCGTTCTCCTCTTGGGATTTTGGGCATTCACGCACACATGCCTAGTGTGAGTTTCAAGTCTCTGGGTCCAGGACTCGAACCATTGTTGGCCATGATGAATCCAGTGCCTTAACTATTATGCCATGCTAGTGCCTTTTCTTACATTTTAAAGCTAAAATTAAAAGGTTTCATTTCACCATATATTTCCATGAACACATATATATATATTTGTGTACATCTAAATACTCATAAAACAATTTTAAGATTGAGAAGTTGGGACCAGCAGATGGTGTAATGGTTACCTCACTGGACTCCCACACAGTTGATCATGGTTCAAGTCCTGGACCTGGCAGCTTAAAATTCATGCTAGGCACATGTGTGTATGTGCTCAAATTCCCAAGAGAAAAATGGAGGAGTAGAGACTGCGGCATGGCCATCCCATCTGGGTGGTGATTTCTTGCCTTCAGTTTCTCTGTCTCTCTCTGTCTCTCTTGTAAGCCAAGTGTCCTATAGCAAAAATCTCTCTCTCTCTAAAAAAAAAGATTAATTAAAAAGTTTATAATGAATAAAAATATAACAGATGACAAATTTGAAGATTCACTATGCATGTAAATGGTGTGAAGTAAGTAATTTTGGTTTTCTAGGTTTTCAGGGCTTATGGATAGTAAACTGGAAGAAATATATGTTATATTACCTTCAAAACTATTGGCAGTGTGGTCCCATTGTTAGTGGGATTTATTCTTAATTTAAAAAGCTTATAAATTGTTTACTGCAATTTATAACATGGAAGATACAAAGGAATTATTTTAGAATTTGGGTTTTATTTTTATAAAATGTCCAACTACTCAATCCAAATAAAAAATATTTCCTTTTTTCACCAAAAATATTATATTGCTCCTCTGAACTTTTTGGTTCCTGTATCATTTTGCCAAATAATTTCCTTATTTTTGAAAGAAAATAAGTTCCAAACAATCATTTTACTTACTGTATTTCTGAAATATTGTCTATAACTACTTCATAGATATTATGACTCATGTTAGTATTTTACTTCACTAACAATCCTTATTATTTGTCTTTTCTAAATTAAAGCCCCAACTTAAAATAATAAAACTATTAAGATTTCATTTAAACCAAGATTAGTTTTACTCCTTTATATTACAAATGAAAGGACTGAGCTTGAGATTACTTAACATTTTAATTAGCTCAAAGTTATAGTTAAATCCTTCATCAAGCTTAGAATTTATTTTAAAAATGACAAATCAAAAAAAGAAATTCAGTCCTCCTAAATTAATTACATACAAATAAAATGATATCTTTCTCAGGAATGTAATTATGTTCTATAAAAAGGGCAGCATACATTGACTTCAATAATGATTTTGTTTCTAGATTATTGGTTTGATTCTTTTCTTATTCCTCTGTGTGTGTGTTTATGTGTGACTTAGACAGGGTCTCGTTCTGTCAAGGTTCTTCTGCCTCATCCCCCTCAACAGCTGAGACTGAAGCATATGCCACCATGCCCCAGTTTGTAAGTTGGGCCAGGATTTGAACACGGGACTCCAGCGTGGCCTAAATCCGTTAAATCGCACCATCTCATGTGCACTCTCATAACCAAATCAAAATCCATTATTCTTACTAAACAGGAACAACCACAGTGCTCAATATCATACAAATCAAATAGTTCACACTATTTGTAAAGCATTCTTGGTCCCAAGGCAGTCATGAGTTATATCCCTAAAAACTGTGAGATATATAAATAGAAGATTTCAGTTTTTACCATTTTAATAATGTTCCAGAAGAATTAATTCTGTGGAAAAGACGCTAGGAAAAAAAAAATCTCCTTGAAGACAGTGAGAAGGGTATGACTGGTACTGTTAATAACACAGCAGTAAAATCCGAGAGTGCTGTTCCTGGATTGCTATCTTTCTGAAACCTCAAGCTGAAGACTTTCAGGAATTCTCCAGAAGCAGATAAACCTTGAAAGTATCATAAAGTATATGTCAAAGACCATCAGACAGAGATAAGAACTGTACAGATTAGACAGAGTCCACCAAATCCTTCAGATAAAGACAACGACAAGGGAACGCGTCTGGCACCAACGTAAGACAGTAAGACATGACACTCCACGACACTCCACAAGTGTGGAGTGTGTGTATGTGTGAGTTAGACAGGGTCTAAATCACATGGGGAGGTTCCCAGTTCATGCACAGAGACTTCGCGGAACACCAGGCACACATGTACCCATGACCATGATCGAAGCTGCCTGAGGCTGGAGGTGAATGGTGGCACCAAGACCTATTGGGGTGCTGTCTCTGTCTCTGTCTTTCCCTCTTTCTTTGTGTCTCTCTCCCACTCGAGGGGAAAAAAAGGCAACTGCATGTAGTAGACAGTGTTTAGCCAATACCAACACAACAAAATCTAAAATCACTGGCAGTGCAGCTTCATAATTTTGGTATTTATTTTTCTGGTTATTTTCTTTACATTTACTGTTTTTAATGATTGAAGACATTTTTCACTTGGTAACTATGACACCTGGAACATTCTGTCCTTAATATTTCTTTTTACATTCTCAGCTCTGATATAAATCAAACACTGGGCAAGAATTTACTCTCTTACTTGGCTAAAACATACAACCAATCCAATGGATTTGTTTCAATTTTTCTTTCACTTTGACTAAACTTCCTCTGATACCAGTATATAATAGAGAATGAGCTGGTCTCTAAATATCTGGACTAAATGTCTCAACAGAAAAACAGCGTAAGAGGCCAGAGAGCCAGAAATCTAAAAACCCTTTAGGAATGTACTTAAACAGGAAGCTTCTATATTATCTTCACAGATTCAACACTCAGGGTCCTTTCATTGGCAATTAGGTAGAAAAGTTTTAAGAAAAACAGAGTTTGGGGGGGAAAAAAGCTAAAAATACCTGTAGATGTTTCACTTTTATAAAAATAATAAGGAAACCACACTATTACACTCAATCTAAGCTCTTTTGCTTTAGGTGTATCTGATGATCTCTGTATTAAAATTTTCCCTACCTAGTACATGAAAATCCTTGATGAGTATGGTATGTCATCCAAATACTATTCAACAACACTATTTGGTCAATGTGGCTCAAACAAATAGTTGAGTAGCCTCTAATAACAATGGGTCATAAAAGCCCATTGGTTGCTATCTCTAATTTAGACAGAATCTGATACCTTATTTAATTAATTTAGACAGGATCTGTTATATTAAATTGCCTATCATCAGAATAAGCTTTAATATCCAAAATTGTTTGGACCATTAATTTTATTACTTTGAAAAAAAAAAAAAACAACCCTACAATTTAAGTAGTAGAAAAGTGGGTCTTGGTTGAGTTAAAAAATTATTTTTTAAGAATTATTTATTTAGATACTGGCAGATGGCATGGTGATTGACACCACAGGTCTCCCACATGGTCGACTGTGGTTCAAGTCTTGGACCTAGAGGCTTGTTTTCTCACTTTCCCTGTCTCTCTTACTCTGTCCCACTCTAGTCAAATTAAAATAAATAAATAAATAAATAAAGTTAAATAAAAAAATAATTCTTTTTTTAAAAAAGAATGATCTAATTTTATTCATTTTTTGTCATTCTTCAATTTGACCAGAGGGAGTCTGAGAGAGAGAGAGAAAGGGAGAAAGAGAAAGCAAGCCACCAGGTCCGGACTCAAACCACAGTCGGCCATGTGGAAGTCTAGTGCCCCAACAACTATGCCACTTGCTTGCCCTGAGTTAAAACACTTTAACCAGTAAAGCAAAATTTTGGATTAGATTGATTCTTCAGCCCAAGTTTTTTATTTCACATTGGGTAAGAGTCTTGTAAATTGAGTAGACACCTACCTGCTATAGTATGGTACAGTATAGAGACTAGTAAGATAACATGGCAATACACAAAACAATTTAACATCTAAGAGTTTCATAAAAATGGACAGGCAATGATTCAAAACAGAGCTGCTTTGAAAATAAAACTGAAATTTTGAGGTGGATCATGTGTTGTCTGAAGTAAAGAATGTGGCATTTCATTTAGAAAGGTCTCCATGGTTCTAGAAAATAGTAATGAACTAATTTCATAAAAGGAAAAATTAGTACAAATAAATAATTTCCCTAGTGTCTCCATGTTCTATGGGTTCTTAAGGCTGGGGTACTGTCTCTTAGCTTTACTTACGCATTCATGGTTCTTAACTTGGAAGTAGATTATAAATTCTGTTTATAATCGTTCTCTTACTGTATGTTTTGCAGAACAAATTTCATCTGCACAGTGATTATTTTTTCATCAAATGATCCAACAAATAATATTCCAACAAAAAGAATAAAAATAAATGCCACTTGTATAAATTGGAATGACTACCATCATAAACTACACATGACCACAAAACATCAACCAGAAGTACAGAACCAGATTAATTATTTATAGGTCATAATAACTTATTCAATTTCAGAGCTAGAAATGGCCAAAGAAAAGAGATAACGAATGAATGTACAGGCCATGTCTTGACTCTTTGTTAAAAACTAATAAGAGACAGATTACTTTCCTTGCTATATCTGAGTTAAGTAACTGAGTCAGTGCATACTAGAGCTCCTCTTATGTGAATACTGAGAACAGGTCTAATAAAGTTGACTGTTGTTCCAGGAGATATTTGCTTCTGAAAGATCATTCTGGGAAGTAAGCAAAAACTTCACTTGTTGAGACTACTATAATGTTTATCCAGTTTCAATTCACTGTGCCCTCCAAACTCAACCAATAGATGTCTTTCCTTGCAAAATATGCCTTAAAAATATTAGACTAGGCTCTTAAAGCTTGAAAATTCCTTGAAATTCTGGGATACTACTAAGATTCTTTCAAAAGGATGTTCTCTCCTACTGCACTAGGCTTAAAAACAATCAGCTCTGCTTCATCAACATGTCTCTGCTTATTTTCTAGAAACACTATGTCAGTTGGCATAATAAAATGATTCTATCTAATTAAGTATAAATTACAAATGCATGTACACACAGCATATATTAGCTATAGGGAGATAGATTACATAGATAAGAAAATCTCACAGAATAAATAACTACAAGTAGTCATGAAAGTGAAGAACAGCAAAGAGAACTAACAGGTCACTTTATAACACATGTCTGAGAAGCTTTATGTTTGAAATTTAAAACAAAGTAGCTTATTTAATGGTTAAAAAACTGCCATTTTTCCAAAACATGACCAAAGGAAATTCAAGTGATGAGATTAAATATCTTCCCTAAATCTTCACATTTAGTTGGTAACAAGGATGTGATAAGAAATCAGATCTACATTGCTACTCTCCTGACCAACTCTAAATGCTCAATTCTTTACTCAGAAATAATCACCTTGGGACTATAAACAATATTGTTATTTTATATTTGAAAATGCAAACAGAAGGGCAATTTTATGGGACATATAACAAATTGAAATTTATTCGAAGAATTAGAAAACCTGGATTTATTTAGAACTATTAGAAATATTTATTTAGTAATTTAAAATCTAATCGCAAAACACAAAAAAAGTCAAACCAACCAACACCATCACAAAACCTCCCACTAAACCTAGATGGTTTAGATAATCCACCTTACACAAAATACTTTAAAGAAAGGAAAGAGGAGAGAAAAATGAGGAGTGAAGGGGGAGGGAAGAAAGAGAGAGAGAGAGAATAGGAAAGAGAAAAGAGAAATAAAGAGGAGAGAAAGTTCTCTCAACTAGTACGAAGTCACTGTAACCTTTATATCAAGGAACAAACAAGGGCAATATAAGGGAATAAAATTAAAGCCTAATTTCATTCATAGATATAGTTGAAACATCATGAATAAAACATTAGCAAACTAAATCTTAATCAGACATAAATATTTATATCTCTTATGATCAATATAAATTTATTTCACAAACACATGGTTGGTTTAACTTTAGACTATTTTTGTAATTCTCTCAAAGAACATATTAAGGGAGAAATCAGATAACCATTTTAATACACACAGAAATATTTTAGAAATTTCAACTCTGAGATTTTCATTTGTCAGAAAACTAGGAATACTAAAATTGCTTTAACCTGAGAAAGGCATCTACCTAATATCACCAGCACATATCATACTTAACAGTCAATATCAGAAACATCTCCTTATAGCACCCAAATATATAAATATATCCACTGTTATAGTTACAATAGGTACTCCCAAAATTCATGTGTTGAGCTGCTGTAATGGGGTTAAGAGGATGAAAACTTGATCCCGTTATTGTCTTGAAGGGTGGGTCCTTAAGGAGGAGATTAGTGTGATTGAGTGGTTTGCATGGTTTCCCATGATTGAGTCCTGGTGGGTAGAAAAAAATTAAAGATAGGGCAGACGTAGGGCACATCGATAGAGACTATCCTCTACTCAGTTCAAAGTTCTGCTTCTTGTCATGTATGATGCCTTTGGAACTTTCCAACCACCAAAGTCATGAGTCAAAAAACCTCTATTTCCACAAATTACGCAGTCTTAAGTATTTCTGTTTAGCAGTGGACTGATGAACCAAGACAGAAATTGGCACAGACAAGCAGGGTTGCATTGCTCCAGATGTTTGAAAATGTGGAATTGGTTTGGGGACTGAGTAATGGTCAGAAGTTTAAAGGCTGTGAAGAAGTCTAGGAAAAACCTAGATTCTGGGGGAGAGTAGGAAAACAGTTTAGAAATAAATAAAGTGGAACATTTAAAAAGTTGATTAAATGGGGTGCAGGATACTGATGGAAATAGGGACAGTAAAAGCCATTCTGAGAATGTTTCAGAGGAAAATGAGGAATGTCTTATTGACAATTGGAGAAAAGGTCATCTGTGATTCTAATAAACTTATTTTTACAATATTTTACCCAGTTTTAAATATTTTTGTTTAGCAATGCAATAATGGACTAAAACATCTTCTATCAACAGTTGTACTGAACATTCTACAAAACTCCTGACCTGCCATAATAAGAAAATAAATGAATGAAAGATGTTAGGTGTTATCTAAATAACCACAGCCTAATTTCCTAATAATTCCTAACTACAGAATTTATCTGGTGTGTGTGTGTGTGCGTGTGTATGTGTGTGTGTAAAATCCTCTAGCTCTATAGTGAAGTTAGATGTCACTCCATGACCTAAATATAATATTGTCTAAAATTTAACTAGACTTTCTCCTCTCTTTTTGCTTGACAGATCTTAACAGAAGATATCATCATATAGAAGGAATACAAAAGTTGGATCCTAGATTTAGATTTGAACAGTACTGAACAGAAGCACATTTGTGGTTGCATGACCTGCAGACAGGAATCTAGCCATACCTTTTTCAAAAAAATATGCAACTCTATACTTACCCTAGGTACAGGATATACTGAGTAAAGGCACAGTGGGTTACTTTTAAATTAAGAAATTCAACATTAATTCATTCATTCAACCATTCAACACATATGCCCGAAATGAAGCTCATGTTACATAATATTTTAAATATCAACCTAAAAAGATGAATTACTGGGAACCAGCAGTTAGCGTAATGGCTATGTTGCTGGACTCCCACGCAGTCGACCGCGGTTCGTGTCCCAGACCCGGTGGCTTAAAACTCACACCAGGCACGTGTGCGTGCGTGCCCAAGATCCCGAGAGGAGAATGGAGGAGAAGGGATTGCAGCGTGACCATCCCCCCTGGGGGGTGCTTTCTTGCTTTCTGTCTCTATGTCTCTCTCTGTCTGTCTGGCGAGCGCACGCGGCCTACAGTGAAAATCTCTCCAAAAAAAAAAAAATCATTCTGGATGTATATGCATGCATGTTCAAAACTGTAAGACAACCATCATTCAGTTCTCAGAGGATAGATTTTCATGTTTAGTATTATTTCTTATAAAATGGAAGAGAAGAGATTGTGCCATGGTCATCTGTTTTAGGGGTGATTTCTCATTTCTCCTCTCCCTCTCTTTGTCTCTCTCTGGGGTAAAAACCCTCCCAAAAAAAAAAAAAAAGATGAATTACTCTTATTAAGGGACGTTATTTCAATCTACTGGCTAATATTTGCATAGTTTGTGGTTAAGAATTGATAGACATTGTGCTCAGGTTTACCAATTCAATGCTTTCTATTAAATTATTTCATGTTATTCATGTAACTAATATTGACTCCCCCACTCCCCAAGGGTTCATCTGCTCACCAAAGAGAGATGGACCAAAAGAGAGAGGGAGAAAGTACCCCAATAAGGTATGGTCACATCACAATCCCTTATCTATTTCCCCATCCTTTGGGGGCTTGGGACACACACATGCATGCACCTACCATGCCCACTGGTACAAGGATTTGAACCATAAGTTCAGCCAATGTGTGATCCAGCTCCCTTAACTAGTTGGCCAGGGTTAGCATATTGTTTTTAAAACAGGCATGAATAGTATGTGATATATACCTTGTTTTGATATTTTTAATTACTTAATAATTTCATAGGTACCGAGGGCATATCGGTAACTTGTATGTACACAATATCAACCTTTTTTCCTGTGAAAAAACATTACTCATTTGTTTTAGATTGTTATTATTTTCAAAATGCAGACATGAAAAAGATCACCTTAAAATGTGGCTTGTAAAATGAATTCCCATAGATAAAAATTCTAGCTATTTTCATTACATAAACATTTTGGAGAGAGAAACAATGAAAAAATTTAGTCATTGTTTTTCATGTTTTTGAAAAAAATATAAAGTTGCATTTCTTTATTACCCATACCATTTTTGCTTATTACCTCTGATTTCTACTTTGTGGATCGATTATCTACCTAATTTTGATGTTTAGAAAAATTACTTTACCCTATTGAATTCAATGCACCAGAATGATTACTGCCATCATAGATATTATTAAAAAGTCATTATAATATCATTTTTTTCTTTTCATCTTTTAATAATGAAGTATTAATCACACTTACTAAGCTTAACACAAACACTGAAGTGATTTTAAAAACCCGAATGTCACAGATTTCCTGCTCCCTACTCCTCAGATTTCTTCTTCAGTTGGATTTTCTTTGCATTTATTCAATTTGCAGCCAAGTCCAACTATAAGACTAGAACCACTAGCCTCCTGTGACCATCCTTAAGCTTAACAACCATGACCTACCATGTTCCCAGAGGCTTAGATGCCAGCAGCTATATTGTACCATTTCCAAAGTGCCCTATGAAAAGCAGTCACAGGAATTGTGGCCATATAATCAGAAAGTGAGGAATGAAAGGGTAATTTGGATTCTATAACTATGAAGAGGCTATTGTAATTCTTAGTTAGGTGGGCAAGAATGTGTCTCCTCTTAATCCTTCAGTCAGAAAACAAAAGATATAGTTTCAATAGAACTGCAATTTAGTGTACATAGCAATGTTCTTCCAGAAGCAGGAAGTTTGTGGTTTTGTTTTGTTTTGTTTTTGTTTTTGGATTCAGAGCATAGATGAATACTACAGCAGAATAGCCGGGCTACAGGGTGAGACAAGTTTTTGTTTGTTTGTTTGTTTTGTTTTTTAAATCTCTTTGCAACATCATAAAATATCTGAAGACTTTCAGACTGCACAATGAGTATGTAATGTATCTAAGGTTTTCAAAACTAACATTAATCTAGATGACAAGATACCTTGTTAGTTAAGCAGGCTATATATAGTAAGACTACTAAAGTATACATCGTGGCTCTTTCACTTTTCACCCCTGTGATTTTAGCAAATCACTTTAATCTTGGAGTGTCTGTTTCCATATCTGCTATATTAGTGTATTATTACTCCACCTCATTGTACTACTATAATAATTTAATGTGTTAATATGTAAAAAGTATTTAAACTAGTACAGGGCATATTTAAGAACCTCTAAATGTTAATTAATCTGAGATTTAATTCATTTTAAATTAAATATTGTCTAGAACATTGAAGCCAAAAGTAGTGTTGATTTACTAGACGCATGTCAGACTCCTTACTTTATGGAAACTTTATAAAGTAATCATGTAAGACAAAATAGCAATCATATATCATTCCATGAAAAAATACCCCAAGTTTTCAGAGTTATAAATTGTGAAGACTCCATTTCTTTGCATTAAAATTGTAGAGTGGAAGTACAAAGTCAAAGAAAAATAAAACTTGCAAGTGTTTTGGAAATTATAGACATACTCTACTAAATTCCTGGGACAGAGAGAAAATAAAAATCGTTATTTAGAAACTATTTACCCAAACTATGGCCTTGAACTTATATATTTATTCATTAATCCTGTATATGGTCCCCATTCTAGTCACTTAGATCGTAATGATGAGCAAGGCCAATGCACAAATGCTAGGACAGGACAGCTGGGGAAGGAACGGAGGCACTTAGCTAACTCAGTCCGTCAAGAAACTAATCAGTTTTCAAATAACCAAAAGTGATGAAAAGAAGAACAAAATATGGAGTACATACAACAGTGATTTCAGGGTACAGAAAGAAGAAAAAGAACTAGAAAAAGATAAAATAGCTTCTTGAAAAATAAAATCAGTGAGGTGAAATGTATATATGTAATTACATAAAAGAGTAATGAACAGTGTGCAAAATTAAGAATGAGTGACATTGCACATTTTAAATAGTATTAAGGGATTACTTGGCACTGAGATAATTATAAATTCATCAAATATTTTAGGCCATATAAGTCTCCCCAGGTGCTAGGCTAGGTATTGGGCATAGAAGTGAGCAAAACTGTGTCCTATCCTCACAGAGCTCCCAGTGTGGCATGGGAGCTACGAAAACTCTCCAAGGAAGAGCAGTATAAAGTGCTAGGTGCTAGAAGCATAGAAGGAAGCATTTGTGCTATTGGCACACTTGAGTGGCCATTCACCAGGGGAAGGAGTGACTGGGTCTTGGTCAGAGGGAATAATTGTCTCCTAGGTTAGAAAACATTTTATTAGATCATCTAAAAGTAGAGACTAGCTGATGCAGAGAGAAGAAAAATATTAACACAGAATAATAAGCTGCAGACCAGCCAGGTGGCATGGTGGGTAAGGCAGTTGGAGCCCACATGGTTGACTGCATGGTTTGAGTCCTAGATCTGGAAGCTTGAAAAACATGCCAGGTGTGTGTGTGTGTGTGTGTGTGTACGCACATGCATGCCTCCAATTCCAAGAGAATTAATAGGGGAGTATTTGGAGTGATTTGAGTAGGAAACAGATATTGCAAAACTCTGAGGGATCTCAACCATTAAAATATTTGAATTTAGAGGGTATAAAGACTGAGAGGTAGTCAGAAAAGAAGAAGCAAAATGAGTAGGATATGTTATCATGTATAGTAACAGAGAATTTCATAAATGATTTGGATACTGTGGCCTTTAATAGCCTTGGCAACAGGAAAGTCAGTATAGTGATGAAAATAGAAATCCTTATTGCAGCGCCTTACAGAATAATGGAGTTTTAAGAAGTATTACCAGTCAATGTACATTACTTTCTCAAATTTAGGGCTTTTAGGGCCAGCCTAAAAGTTAAGTACCGCACAGAAGAGTACAGGTCATAAATCCTCCACTAAGGTTTTTAAAAATGCTGGGCACACATGTGCCCAGGATCCTGATGCAATGGAAAACTAGAGCACAAAGGAGTTTGCAGCATGACAAGGTCCTGTTGGGAGGTTCTCTCTCTCTCTCTCTTTCTCTATCTCAGGAAAATAAATACACAATCTTAAAAACATTATTAAAGGATATTGTGGACCACTTTATGTTCCTACATTTGAAGTTGAAATAAAAGGCAAAGTCTAAGTAAAATGCAGCCTAATAAAAATGACATGATGGAAAATAAAACTAGAATATTTCTATATTTGATTTCGAATTGAGCTTCCACACAAACAAAATGCCTTGCTTACATGGTTTTACAATAAATTTTACTAATCATTTCAGAAAAAGTTAATACTAAGCTTACACAAACTTGTGGAAAATATTACAGTAGGAAAACTTTTTGGGAGTAGCAGTTGGCACAATAGCTATATCACTGGACTTCCATGTAGTCAATTACAGTTCAATTCCTGGACCCAGTGGCTTGAACTCACGCTGGGCACGTGTGCATGTGTGCCCATAATCCCAGGAGGAGACTGGAGAAGAAATTGCAGCGTGGCCATCCCCCTGAGAAGTGATTTCTTGCTTTCTGTCTCTCTCTCTCTCTCTCTGTCTTTCTGGTGAGTGCACACACTCTATAGCAAAAAACCTCTCCCAAAAGAAAAAAAAAAGAAAGAAAGAAAAAGAAAAACTTTTCAGCTCAATATATAAAGCCAGTTTAATCCTGATATGAAAATAGTAGAAGAAAATAATACTGAGCCTAAACTCACTCATGAATATAAATACAAGGGGTTATAAACAAACAAACAAATAAACAAATCTAGGCAAAGTGAATTTTAAGCAATATATAAAAAAGAAACTATAACATGATTGAGTTGGGCTTGTTATAGAAGTGAAAGGTTGGTTTATATTTTGAAAAATAAACCAACGTAATTTACTACATTGAATAAATAAGCAAACAATTAGAAAATTATAATACTTTTATCAGAAAAGTATATGGTCCAGTTGCTGTTTCACTGCAGTAATGTGAATGCCCTGCAGTGCTGGAAACCATATGGTGACCACAGCTGGGATCCTGAGCTGTCCTGAAATACATGCTTAGTGTGTGGGCCCCCGGGATGCTGGGTGGTGGAGGACAGCAGAAAGAGGACCAAGGGGACCACACAGCACAAGACTCTGTTCAGAGTGCTTACTTTCTTCCTCTCCTTATTTTCTCATCTATGCACATACACCTTCCACCATAAAAAGAAAAGCAAAAGGTAGATGAAATCATGAAGAAAATAATAAGGTAGAAATAACAAAGAACTTATTTAATCTGTTAATGAATATCTACAAAATACATATATTAAACATCATATGTAATAGTGGCATGTTGATATTGTATTCTGGTTCTGAAAACTAGACAGAGTTGCCTGCTGTCATTGCTTATATTTCGTATTGAACTGTAAATACAGTAAGGTAAGAAGAAACACAATGTGTGAAAATAGCAAAGAAAATGATACTAAGGTAGGTGATACAAATGTATCTGTGTGAAGATGATACAAAGGTAGATGATACAAATGTATATATGTAGAAAAATCCTCTCCAAATTAGCAAATAAACGATTATAATTAACAAGAGAGTTTAATGAAATGGTTGGATATAAGATTATTATTTTTCTTTCAAGTTATACAATTTTATGATGCTGGTCTAGTAACAATGAAACTCTTCATATAACAATAACCACTTAACAATCTCTAAAAAGTAAATATTTCACAGATAGAAATATATATAAAACATGAATTACCACATCCAAAGACATGTTGTTTGCAGGTTAATTTCTTGTTACAAAAAGTTTCTTTTAGTTAATATGTATCTGGGCACTTCCTGTGATCCAGGAACTATAATAGATACAAAAGAGCATAAAATGTGGTCCCTGTCATTACTAGCTTATATCCTTAGAAGATCCACAAAGACTTCAAGTAAAGGCAACTATGTACCACTACCATCCTCTTCCCTGGCTCTTCCGTCAAGGCATCTACAGCACTTTGTGCAGCTGCAAAGAGGCTGTGCATTGTTTCACTGAATTCTGAAATACCTAGCCTTTTCCCAAAGAAATTCCTTTTTACAATGCTTTAGGCCAGTTGTGAGTCTCAGAGCAAGTAGACAAGATATCAATGACTTTATTGGTCACCAATATTTCTGAATGATAGTTTTCATTCCATTCTGGTGTCTGGCCATAGATTCCTGGATTAGAACGTGGGCTGTCCTGACAGAGTATTCCTGGGTCTTTTGAAACATCACCTTCTTCTGCATGCTTTCACCTACTAGTCCACCAAGGATATAAACTTTGTTAGGATCAACATTTTCAAGAGCATGTCCCGGGTCAGATATACGAAGGTTTCCAGTGCAAATCAACTAAAGCAGTCTTCTGTTATATCTAGCAGGTAAGTAAAAAATCCATTATTCATCCTCAAACACTCTTCATACAAGGTACTGTCTGTTGTAAATCCGGTAAAGCACATCCTCAATGGCCTGTCAGTTTTTTGTTTGAACCAGATTGCCTTCAGATCTGTCCAACCAGTCTACTCGACTCCTTTCTCTGAGTGGCAGGTCATAACCCCCCATCGATACAGCCTTGGGCCAGTGTTTGGCTTCCAAAATTTCTCTTTGGTTAAAGTTCTCAGAAAACATTTACTGTGCTAGGTGGAGATGCCTAAATTTTTCTGCACAACTGGCTTTTCTTCTTTTTCTTTCTTGTGGTTTGCTCTTCTTTGCTGCAGTTATTTTTTTCCCAGTGTCTCTGTATTCTCTGAATATTTTTCAAGCACCAGGTGGCACTGCCTGTGGACATGGTCTCTCTCTCTCTCACAGCACTCACCTTCCATAGCAATTTGAAGAAGATGGACGATTCTAGAGATTCCTTCATCTCTGTCCTCTAGATGCTCTCGTGTCTCTATGACGCAGGTGACTGTTTTCAGAGCACTTCCTTCCAATATCTAGATCATGTAGTTTGTCCTTTATTCTGTGTTTTGCTATTCGCTTTGTCAATAAATAGTCATCAAGCACCTCCTATAATGCAGGACCTGCTGAGAGTGGCTACAAGGCAATGGAAGTGGAGGTCACTTTAGAAGATATTTGATATCAACAACTCACACAGCGGTGGTGGTGTATATCTGGCTCCAGGATACAAGATTGCCATTTTTCAAATTAATTTTATTTCCAAATGCCCACAATGAAATTTTAGAAAATTGTTAAAATAAAACCCCACTCAAAATAGCATAAAAATATGTGAGTTGAATGAAATACAAAAAGCATTCCCCAACCAAAAGAGATTGATAAATTAGATCTTAAAAGAAAAAATATAAGCTTCTATAGGTTGGGCCTGTAATCTAGTGGTTGAGGAAGCTGAATCCCATATCCAATGCAGTTCATATCCTGACCCTGGTGGCTCAAAAACATGGCAAATATTTGTGCATGTGCTCCAAATCCCAACATGATGGAGAAAGGGTCGAGGCTTGGCCAAGTGTCATTGAGGGGTGCTTGCTTGTTCTCTGTCTCTGTTTCTCTCTCTCTCTCTCTCTCTCTCTCAGTGGCAAGCACAAACACCCTCTGACAATTAAAAAAAACCTTTCTGCTTACTAGGAGCTAAGTAGAAAATAATAACTATAGAGTGGGAAAAGATATTTTTAACACAAATAATTAATATAGAATATTTATACAGAATATTTATAAAATTTCTAGTAATAAATAAGATGAATTATAAAAATATACTTATGTTTCCTTAAAAAAATCTTCTTAAATAAATATATCCAAATGGCCAATTACAAATACTTCAATCCTTTTCCTTCGTTCTTCTTTCCCGTTAGAATTCTGGGTATGCATGTATATGTACCAAGTGCATTTTTTTCAAGCAGCCAGAGCTGGGATATTAACTGCAGTCAGCAATGTGGGATCTGACTTTCTTAACTGCTAGCCTATTAGGCCAGTCCTAAATTTGAATTATTGAAAAGTCTTTCACTTCTTAAGATAGAGACCTAAATTTAAAACTTATTTATTGGGTCATAGGAAAAGTCATGATGCATAGAAAAACAGAAAAAAAAGTCATGACTTTTTGGATGACCCAACACACCTTTTCCTAATATTAGAAAAACAAACAAACAGGGACCAGCAGTTGGTGTAATGGCTATGTTGCTGGACTCCCATGTAGTCGACTGCGGTTCGAGTCCCAGACCTGGTGGCTTAAACTCACACTAGGCGCGTGTGCATGCGTGCGTGCCCAAGATCCCAAGAGGAGAATGGAAGAGAAGGGATTGTGGTGTGGCTATCTCCCCAGGGGCGTGATTTCTCACTTTCTGTCTCTCTGTCTCTGTCTTTCTGGCGAGTACACGCTCCCTATAGCTAAAACCTCTCCCTCCCAAAAAAAGAAAAAGAAAATGAAAATCAAACAAATAAAGAAAACACTGCTAAGGGCTTTTGAGTGGCAGATATTTAAAACTCTAGCTCTTGAAGCATGCTTTCCAAATACCAGCAACAAAATTGTAGAAAATTGCTTTTTTAAAAAGCCACTCACATAGCATAAACGATGTATAAGTGTATAATAAAATATAAAAAGCATATCCCAACCAAAAATGATTGATAAATTAGACAATCTTTTAAAAACTTTCTATAGGCTGGTCCTATAACTCTTGTAATATTTTTATGTGGTAAAGTGGTTGATTTAGACTGAGAAATTAAATGACCTGTCATATAAATCTGTTGTTTCTTTAGTAAAACTACATCTCCTTGGAATTTGGATAGAAATGTTAGTTTTTCCTCACTGATTGAAATTACTTTATGCCAATAGATAATTACTTCTTTCCCCAAGTCCTTGTGGTACCATCTTAAGTTCTAAAATGCCAAATATATTGGTTTACATCAAAAGAATTTTTATTTAACTTAACTGTCCTTCAAAAGGTTTGCTAAGATCATGTCCCTTTGAGAGAGGCTGGAGTTTCCCTGAAGGAGTATCCATTTCCATCATCAGTTAAACGGAGAAGAATTTTATCTTCATACAGGATCGGAAGTTAGTGTAAGAGCCAAAAACTCTTCCTACATTCTCAGTGGTTCAAGTAGCAGTAAACATGGACGTGAATTTATAGAGATTCCCTGAGCACTCCTAGCAGTAGATATGTTGGCTCCTGCCCAAAGGAGGATACCAGAAACTGGGACTTACTCAGACATAGCCCTGAGAAGGACCTGAAGCCAGGCCTGAGCCTATAATCTTTTCTTTTCTTTTCTTTTCTTTTCTTTTCTTTTCTTTTCTTTTCTTTTCTTTTCTTTTCTCTTCTTTTCTTTTCTTTTTTTTCTTTTTCTTTTCTTTTCTTTTCTTTTCTTTTCTTTTCTTTTCTTTTCTTTTCTTTTCTTTTCTTTTCTTTTCTTTTCTTTTCTTTTCTTTTCTTTTCTCTTCTTTTCTTTTCTTTTTTTTCTTTTCTTTTCTCTTTTTTCTCTTTTCTTTTCTTTTCTCTTTTCCTTTTCCTTTTCCTTTTCCTTTTCCTTTTTACAAATACTTCAATCCTTTTCCTTCGTTCTTCTTTCCCGTTAGAATTCTGGGTATGCATGTATATGTACCAAGTGCATTTTTTTCAAGCAGCCAGAGCTGGGATATTAACTGCAGTCAGCAATGTGGGATCTGACTTTCTTAACTGCTAGCCTATTAGGCCAGTCCTAAATTTGAATTATTGAAAAGTCTTTCACTTCTTAAGATAGAGACCTAAATTTAAAACTTATTTATTGGGTCATAGGAAAAGTCATGATGCATAGAAAAACAGAAAAAAAAGTCATGACTTTTTGGATGACCCAACACACCTTTTCCTAATATTAGAAAAACAAACAAACAGGGACCAGCAGTTGGTGTAATGGCTATGTTGCTGGACTCCCATGTAGTCGACTGCGGTTCGAGTCCCAGACCTGGTGGCTTAAACTCACACTAGGCGCGTGTGCATGCGTGCGTGCCCAAGATCCCAAGAGGAGAATGGAAGAGAAGGGATTGTGGTGTGGCTATCTCCCCAGGGGCGTGATTTCTCACTTTCTGTCTCTCTGTCTCTGTCTTTCTGGCGAGTACACGCTCCCTATAGCTAAAACCTCTCCCTCCCAAAAAAAGAAAAAGAAAATGAAAATCAAACAAATAAAGAAAACACTGCTAAGGGCTTTTGAGTGGCAGATATTTAAAACTCTAGCTCTTGAAGCATGCTTTCCAAATACCAGCAACAAAATTGTAGAAAATTGCTTTTTTAAAAAGCCACTCACATAGCATAAACGATGTATAAGTGTATAATAAAATATAAAAAGCATATCCCAACCAAAAATGATTGATAAATTAGACAATCTTTTAAAAACTTTCTATAGGCTGGTCCTATAACTCTTGTAATATTTTTATGTGGTAAAGTGGTTGATTTAGACTGAGAAATTAAATGACCTGTCATATAAATCTGTTGTTTCTTTAGTAAAACTACATCTCCTTGGAATTTGGATAGAAATGTTAGTTTTTCCTCACTGATTGAAATTACTTTATGCCAATAGATAATTACTTCTTTCCCCAAGTCCTTGTGGTACCATCTTAAGTTCTAAAATGCCAAATATATTGGTTTACATCAAAAGAATTTTTATTTAACTTAACTGTCCTTCAAAAGGTTTGCTAAGATCATGTCCCTTTGAGAGAGGCTGGAGTTTCCCTGAAGGAGTATCCATTTCCATCATCAGTTAAACGGAGAAGAATTTTATCTTCATACAGGATCGGAAGTTAGTGTAAGAGCCAAAAACTCTTCCTACATTCTCAGTGGTTCAAGTAGCAGTAAACATGGACGTGAATTTATAGAGATTCCCTGAGCACTCCTAGCAGTAGATATGTTGGCTCCTGCCCAAAGGAGGATACCAGAAACTGGGACTTACT
This sequence comes from Tupaia belangeri chinensis, assembly GCF_000334495.1. Lineage (NCBI taxonomy): Eukaryota > Metazoa > Chordata > Mammalia > Scandentia > Tupaiidae > Tupaia > Tupaia belangeri. The sequence continues at coordinate 2,098,810 of NW_006204388.1, forward strand.
CAGACATAGCCCTGAGAAGGACCTGAAGCCAGGCCTGAGCCTATAATCTTTTCTTTTCTTTTCTTTTCTTTTCTTTTCTTTTCTTTTCTTTTCTTTTCTCTTCTTTTCTTTTCTTTTTTTTCTTTTCTTTTCTCTTTTTTCTCTTTTCTTTTCTTTTCTCTTTTCCTTTTCCTTTTCCTTTTCCTTTTCCTTTTCCTTTTCCTTTTTTTTAAGGTTTTTCCCACAGGACTTGTGCACTGGCCAGAGAGAGACAGTGTGAAGGAAAGTGAAAAATCTCCCACAAAGGGGATGGCCTTAAGCAAGCCCTTCTGTTCCATCTCCCTCTCAGGATTTTGGGCATGCACACAACTGCTCCTGGCATGATTTTTCAAGCTGCCAGGTCCAGTACTGAAACCATGATTGGCCATGAGGCAGTCCAGCACCTTAGCCACCACACCACCTGCTGACCTGAGTTTACTGTCACTTAAGAGTAACCACCTTTAATAGACTGACAATTTTCTTATTCTTGTATATATTCTTGTATATATTTAGTATCTTTCATTTTTACTTGACAAATTTAATAACAGTGAGGTCTCTGATATGCTATGAGGAATAATGGGAAGAGCTTTCCTATATTTGGAAAGCTGCACATAAGATTAGAACACTGTTCTTTCCCCTGAGACCTTGAGCCTCTTAAAATCTCAATTTTGTTTCTTTCTTTTTTTTTTTTTCAGAGTTTTTTTTTTTTCCTTTTTGCTATAGTGCGCATGCACTCACCAGACAGACAGAAAGAGAGAGAGAGAGAGACAGAAAGCAAGAAATCACCCCCCAGGGGAGATGGCCACGCCGCAATCCCTTCTCCTCTGTTCTCCTCTCAGGATCTTGGGCACACACGCACACATGCCCGGCGTGAGTTTTAAGCCACTGGGTCCGGGATGCGAACTGCGGTCGACTACATGGGAGTCCAGCAACATAGCCATTACACTAACTGCTGGTCCCTCCAATTTTGTTTCTTTTACCACCTTCACTTCCAGACGAGTTTCCTTACACTTCTCCAGAATCTCTGCATTCTCAGTATAATCCCAGATCCTCAGTTTCAACAAGAGTCAATACATTTTAGATGCTTCATGTTGTTGTATATTGTTGTACAAAGTTCATCAAGTCTTCTTTCATTCATATTATTACTTTGGGTTGTTGGGTTGTATTGACACCCACAACAGAGATGCTAGTGTCAAAACATTGGCTTATCATTAGGTTCTTTAAAAAGTAGTAGTCTTTGTTATTCATGACTTTTCTTAACAGACTAACATTAAGTAATCATCCTGATTGAAAAGCCAGATTTATAGGCATTGGAGATTAATTATGATAAAAATGTAGGCCATAATATGGACAAGAAAATTTCTGCCTCCAAACTAGTGACAAATGAATAATAATGTGGAAAGTTATTTAATTTTTATATGGAAAATTAATAAACTGAGAAGGACAAGAACAATGTTTACTTTTGGTCACATAAAACTAGCAATTATTAATTATAACACATTAAGATATAAGTAAGGCAGTATTCTTCATTTTGAAAAGTTAAAAGTCTAATTTTAGGGTGAGCCAGACACATAAAGAGATATAAGGTAAAATATAACATATTAAAAGCTGTAAGAATGATGCCAGTAGAAACAGAAGGTTCAGTAAAAGAAAATATTATATTTAATAATTTAGTAATAAACCTTTGGGAAAAGGTCATAATGAAAAGGGATGCAAAAGAATTAAAGATATTTGGTATGTCATAATTAGAACAATGAGAATATTACTAATAAAAAAAGAAAGGCACAGGCAGGTAAAGGGCTGAGAGAATGTTGTACAAGTTAGAAAACACAGTAGCTCAGTCCAGTACAGTGTTTGGGAAAGTACATGGCAATAAAAAAAAGAAAAAGAAAGGCATAGGAAGAGGCTTTGGATAGGAGAGATCTTCAAAAAATTCAGAGGGAATGAGTACTTTGAAAAACTATGTGCGGATGTAAAATTTGTCATGCTAAATTAACTCTTACTTCATTTAAATTCATTAAAATGAACTTTAATTTCATTTTCTACTACCTTTTGATGTTCCTTCATACACTTTCAAGTTGAAGATTTTATTTAATTCGGTTGACACTGAATTAGGCAGTGGGAGCTGTTGGGAGCAGCTCCATCAATAAACCATGTGAAGGGAGAGTTGGATCGAAGCAAATGGAAGGAAAGCTTAAAAGCAAGGGAATCACCCAGCATATTTACTGCAGCAGTTCCAGGGGAAGGTGATAAGATCCTTGACAGGCAGAATGGTAGCACGTCAATGAAGGCTGGTGGCAAATTTACCTTTTTTGGAGACTGAACTTGCTCTAGCAGTTGTTGCTACATTGGCTAGAAAGTATGGTAAATACATATCTTTACAAATAACAATGATATAACCTGACAAGACAATGTACAAGGTAACACTCTGAGAAAAACAAATAAATACCTTCATCAGCATAGACTGAGTCTGATTATTAAACATCGATGATATTTCAACTAGCAAACTTCCAAGTCAGAGAAAATGTCCTGTACTCATCTCATTCAAGAATCCAATGTACTTCAGTTTGTTTGTTTGTTTGTTTGTTTTTGAGATTTTTGCTGTAGGGCATGTGTACTCGCTGGAGAGACAGAGACAGAGAAGTCTAAGTTTGAATTCTGGCCCAGGGAAATCATCCTCCGGGGGGACGGTCATATCACAATCCCTTCTTCTCATGTTCTCTTGGGATTTTTAACATACAGGCACACACACCCAGTGTGAGTTTTAAGCCACTGGATCTGGGACTTGAACCATGTTTGACTATGTGGAAGTCCAATAATGTAACCATTACACCATCTACTGGTCCCAATGTGATTCAGTTTAAGCATTTGCTAAAGCCCTAAGAGTCTAAACAATCTAATTTAGAGTAGAAGATCTCTCAGAACTAATAGACTATTCAGAACTAATAGACTGTAACAGAAAATCAAATAGCCAGACTTTAGTTTGGGATAGTTCTTTTTCTTTTTCTTTTTCTTCTTCTTTTTTTTTTTTTTTTTTTTTTTTGAGATTTTTGCTATAGGGCACTTGTGCTTGCTGAAAAAACAGACAGAAAGCGTGAAATCACACACACACACACACACACACACACACACACACACATATACTTGGAGGGGTTGATCATGTTGCAAACCTGTCTTCTCGACTCTCCTCTCGGGATTTGAGGCATGCAAGCACACAAACCCAGAATAAGTTTCAAGTTACCAGGTCTAGGACTTGAATCACGGTAGACCACGTGGGAGTCCAGTGACATAATCATTACGCCATTTACTGGTCCCAGGATAGTGGTTTTTCTACAAAGGAATATAAGACAGGAGAAATCAGATAAATCTAAGTTTGAATTCTGGCCCAAAGGATGCTGGGTAAATTACCTCACTTTCTTGCACCTAGATACAAACACTATCTCATGAGATTTTTGCAAGTATAACTTGAAATAGTGTAAATATGGCATGTCGCCAAGGTCAGCTCATAGTTAGTACTTCAACAAATGCTAACTACAGAAAAGAACATGTATATACAAGACACACAAACATCAGGCAGAAATGAACAGAAAACAAAAATCCTCTGTAAGGAAAGGGGAAAATATTGTCAAGAACTTTCCAATTACAATCACATGGAAAGTATAGTTGCTCCAAGTTTTCAGTGCTATGTCAGAGTTTGTCAGTGCCCACCATTATTCTCTTCTTTCTGGGCACACAGTTAGACACTGTCCAGTCTCTTGCAGCAAGGTGTGTCTGTATACATGAAGTCTTGCTAATGGAATGCTGTGGGAGTGATGTGTGTCACTTTGGAGCCTATTAAAAGTTGCACTTGTGGGACCAGCAGTTAGCGTAATGGCTATGTCGCTGGACTCCCATGTAGTCGACTGTGGTTCATGTCCCAGACCTGGTGGCTTAAAACTCACGCCAGGCGTGTGTGCGTGCGTGCCCAAGATCCCGAGAGGAGAACGGAGGAGAAGGGACGCACGTGCCCTATAGCAAAAGGAGCGCCCGTCCCCCATAGAAAAAACCCCTCCAAAAAAAAAAAAAAAAAAAAGAAAGAAAGAAAAGAAAAAGCTGCACTTGTAATTCTTCTTGTTTGTTTGTTCTCTTCTTTCTTTCTTCCAAGAGCAAAAAAGGCAGACAAAAAGAGAGAGAGAAAGAGAGAGAACCTCCAACAGGTTCTTAAGCCATAATCAATTCTCAAGATTATGCTACTGAAGCACTGCTATCTGGTTCTATGCACTTGTAATCCTTCTTCCTCATCACCAGGTGAGAGGATTCTAGAACAATAGTACTCAAACATTTTGGTTTCAGAATTCCTCTTTACTCATAATAATTATTCATCATACAAAGAGCAGAAGGAGCTTGTATTAAATATGGATTTACTATATGAAAGGAAAGGTGGGAGCTATATAAATACTTACTAATCCATTTAGAAGTAACAATAATGGAGTCATTGAATGCCAATTAATTTTTTTGTGAGGTTTTTGCTATAGAGTGCGTGTGTCTGCCAGAAAGAGAGACAGAGAGACAGAGAGACAGAAAGCTAGAAATCACCCCTCAAGGGGGATGGCAACTCCACAATCCCTTCTCATCCTCCTCCTGGGATCTTGGGCACACGTGCAAACATGTGTGGTATGAATTTTAAGCCACTGGGTCTGGGACTGGAACTGCGTTCTGCTATGTAGGAGGCAAGTGACCTAACCACTACACCATCTGCTGGCCACTAGAACGTTAAACAACATATTTTAACCCAAATAACTATAACTTCAAAAAGATTGAGAAGAGTAGCATTATTTTACATTTTTGCTAATTTCTTTTATGTTAGCATACTATAAGAGAGTTGGCTCTCCTATCTGCTACCGTGTGTGAAGAGAATATAGTCTCCCACAGAAAAGTAGCTGGAAATGAAAGGAGTATCTTAAGATGATTTTGTTTATTCTTCTTTGATAATAAACAGGAGTTCATTGTTTAAAGTCTTTGAAATACATGAGGCCAGAAGGCAACGTGGTAGTTAAGGCACTGAACTCTCGCATGGCTAACTATAGTTCAAGTCCCAGACCTGGTAGCTTCTTTTCTCACTTTCCTTTTTTCCTGTGCTCTCTTGTCCAATTAAAAAATTAATAATAATAACAAATTAAAATTAAGTAATTCTTTTAAAAAACTTTGAAATATAGAATTTGAATTCATATCAGTCAATATTTCATATTCTATTACATTAACATCCATGACTGCATTGTGCATTTTGAATGGGCTATTTACTAATACATAATTTTGTGATTTCATACATTAATCATCTGGAATATATTTGCTCTCTGAGTTAGCATAACTTCCGAATGTTAACACATTCATTACGTGATAAAAGTAACACCACCAAACTCATAAGAAAAGTCTTTTTTACTATAATTTTATTTGACATATAATAATTATACTTATTTACTGGATTCAATATGATTTTTCAAAACATGAATACAATGTGTAATGATCAAATTGGTATAACAAATATATCCATCATCTCAAACATTTTCATTGCTTTGTGTTGTGAACATTCAAAACCTTGTCTCCTAGCTTTTTTGAAATATATTTTAAATAGTCACCAACTATAGTTACCCCATTATGCTATAATATGCTAGAATTCATTCTTCTTATTTATCTGCAATTTTTTAACTGTTACCCAAGTTCTCCATATTCTATCTCCCTCTTTCCAGCTTCTGGTATCTATAATTCCACTCTTCACTTCTATGCAAGGAAATCTTGATTTTCCACAAATGAGTGAGAAGTTAAGGACATCAAATTAAAAAGGAGGGAGTGAAATCATCCCTGTTTGAGGATGACATGATCACATACAGAGGAAAATCTGAAGGCTCCACAAAAGAAATTTTAGAATTGATAGATATACTTAGAAACGTTTCAGAAGACAAAATCAGTAAGGTTCTTGTACACCAAACACCAACTAGGTGAAAAAGACATTTAAAAAGGTAATCCTATTCATAGTCACTATTTTCAAAGAATGCCTGGGAATACATTTAACCAAGGAGATGTCTATAATGAGAATAAAACATGATGTAAGAAAACAAAAACACAACAAAACTGGAAAGACATCCCATGCTTCATGTACTGGAAAAATTAATATCATTAAAATGTCTATCATACAGGGCTGGTACTGTAGCTTGGTGGCAAAGGTAGACAGATTATATACGATTGACCACAGTTTGAGTCCTGGACCTGAAAACTTGAGAAACATGCTGTCTGTGTGGGTGTATGTGTGGTGTGAGTGCCCAAAATCCTGAAAAGAGGGAGAGAGAGAGGGATTGTGGCATAACCATTTTCCATGAGGGGTGCTTTCTCCACTTGTTCCAGCAAGCACATACACCCTCTATAGAGAAAAATAAGCACCAAACAAACACAACTTATACAACCTAAAGAAATCGATAGATAAAATGTAATCTATACTAAAATGCTGATTTCCTTTTTCACAGTAATAGAAAAAAAAATTTAATTCACATAGAATCCCAAAATGCTCCCAATAGCCAAAGTAATGCTATCACATAGTACAAATAGAACAAAGTCGAAAGCAGCACACTACCTGGCATAAAATATACTCCAAAGCTACAGGAACCACACATGCATGGTATGAGCATAAACACAGAAATACAGACCAGTAGAACCAAATAGAGGGCCCAGAAATAAATACACATGCAGGCAGGTGACTTGACAAAAGTCCAAAAAATATTTTTTTGGGAAAGAACAGGTTTTTGTTTTCCCCATAAATGGTGCTGAGAAAATTGTATATCCATATGCAGAAGAACAAAACTAGATCCCTGCCTAGCCATGTTTCATAATTATTATGGATCAGTCTCCTCCATTTGCTTTCTCTATTTGAGAGTTCTTATCATTATATGTTTTTCTAATTATGTTTCCCCACTGTCTATTATTGTTATTATGGAGTCGTGGATTACTTTTTTGAAGAAGGAGTATGTATGTACTGTCCACGGGAAGAAATATGAAAGAGATGTCATGTTAGGAAGACAGGACCATAACAGCACTGCTAGTACTTACAGGGACTGACTACATAAAGGCTCAGATACTAAGTCCTAAGGACGAAGGCAATGCCTCCACTTGTAGTCCCACTGGGACTTGTAGTCCCTCAAGCTCTTACGAGGCCTCAGAGTAGTTCTGATTATTTTATACTAAGTTTATAATGACCTTTAGCTCACAAAAATTGTTTCCCCACACTCTATCCTTGTTACTAATGTGTCCATGTTTAATATATTCCAAAGAGGTTTCTGAACATTCATGATTGAAATTGGAGATTTATTAACCATCAATTAGGTAACTATGTGCCAGAAAATGTAGTAGGTGCTGGCTATCCAATGGTAAGCAAACCAGATGTGGTCCATCTTCTCGTATAAATGACTGCAATGATATACTTGCTTTTGCCAACTGATTTGCATTTGGCTTGATTTGTGTTCGATGACATCCTAGTCCTGCTTAGTGATGAACTCCAAACTCTAGCTGTTTCCACTCATATTCCAACATAATAGCACACCATTCAATTATCACAGCTATGAGTGAAATGTATTCTAAAAAGAGAATCAATAATGATGAAACTCACCACTATAATTTCTAATCATGTTACTGATTAGAAATTGAATTTCTGGGGACCAGCAGATGGTGTAATGGTTATGCTGTTAGACTCCCATGTAGTTGATAGCGGTTTGAGTCCTGGACCCAGTGGCTTAAACTCATGCTGGGTGCGTGTGCAAGCATGCCAAAAATCCCAAGAGAAGAATGGAGGAGAAGGGACTGTGGCATGGCCATTTCCCTTGGGGGGGGGGTGTGATTTCTCAATTTCTATCTCTCTGTCTTTCCAGTGAGTGCATGTGCCCTATGGCAAAAACCTCCCTTAAAAAAAAAAAAAAAAGAATTGAATTTCTGCATCAAGTAGCTATAAAACTAAACATGTAAATACAATATGAAGATTAAACTCTTCTCAAAAGATAACAAATAACTTTGACTTCCAATATTTGAATAGCATCTAGTGATTCATGGGATTTCTTCAGGAATGCATGTTGTTATCAACTCTGCCGCAATGTATTCTGAATGCGGAAGTTTGATTGGGTATGAAGTAGTTCCTTTATGGACAAGATTTTTTAATTACACCTGTTCTGACTTATAGCTTGTCATTCTGAATACTATCCCTTTCTCCTTTAAAACTGCTTCATTTCTCTGAAGACCTGGCAAGATTGACATTATCTTCTTTTTTTAAAAAGAAATATTTTATTGAATTTTCTTTCTTTCTTTTTAATTTTGACCAGAGAGGGACAGAGTGAAAGAGAGAGAATGAGAGAAAGTGAGAAAGCAAGTTGCCAGGTCCAGGAGTCAAGCCAGGGTAGGCCATATGGGTGTTCAGTGCCCTTAACTACCACACTACCTGCCTACCCCAAGATTGACATTTCCTGACAACATATATTTAAGATATTACCCTAACTAAGCTTGCTTACTCATTAGTAATATGGAATATTTAAAGTAAATTTTTTTCATTCAGTCTTTTGGCTCTAGATTATTTTCTCTCATCAGAAAATCTATGAATGTAATAAGTCATCAAGCACTTGGAAAATATTTTTTCTATTAAACTCACTGTATTATAATCATATAATTAAAGTAGCTTAAAATAATGCTTGCTTGTATTGAGAAAGCACACTCAATACCTGAAAGCACCACTATGCTATTTTACATACTATTTTTATTTTATTAAAAATTTAATTATGGAGTACTACTATAGATTTATATATATTTTATATATATCTATATAGTAGTACAGCACTACTACAAATTTTTACTTTAACAGAGAATAGTTGATCTACTAACAATGTTTTGAATCTAAGTACAAAAGTTAGGCATCTTAATTTACAATAACTAAAAAGATCTGGATTTTTAAAATGAAAATTTACTTTCCAGATCTCTAAAAAATTGACATTAAATATATTTATTGCACTATAATTACAACTCCGAAGATTATTTAAATATGTGCATTATTCATAACAATCTCATAAAAACAAGTATTAAGAATTATAATCTTTTTGGTACAGTTTACAATGTCAACACAGTTCTGCTTGCTATTTGGTACTTTAGAAGTACTTAATGAATTCCTTTGATAATTATATTTAAATATTGTTTTTCTTTATCATTATAGCAAATTAATAGCTTAATTAATAGGAATTTGGGTAATTGAATCCGGTGATCTGACCAACCTACAAGGAGTTATATCTCTTGTATTCTCTGTGGTGGGGGTGTGCCACAGGAGGTTTAGGATATTAGGAAGTGATTGCTTCCTGATCATTTGAGGTTCTTTTCAGTGTGATGTGTGGCTTATTTAAAAATTTGCAATATATTGTTGATGTAAAAATGGGTTTCTTATTAATCCAAAATGACATAATCCTGGAATTTATACAAATAATATTTTTGGACTACCCTTCACTCAAGTATCTTGCTTCATTAACAATTACACGTTTATATATGTATATAAAATTGCATGATTGACCTTTGTATGTTTTCAAGAACGTGTTTAGCTTAAATAAAATCCACTTATAATGGCTTTAATTTTTTGAAAGGTTTATTTTTCTCACTTTATTAGAATTCTGAAAATAGGAATCTGTTGGCATTGATTTACTAGTTCAACAATATCAGCTCCATCCTCTATTCATATGCTAGGTTCTTCCTCAGGATGGTTAAGTCAGCTTTCTTTCCAACATAAGGAGATTCTCTGTTTCTGTACTGGGCAAGCAGAAACATTCTAAGGACTCTCAGCAGTCTTCTGAGACTACGGTCCCGAACTATTATCAAAAACACTGACCCTAGTTGAAAGGGAGGCTGGGGAAATGAGAAATTAATTTTCAGCCCATATGGATGCAATTGTCAAGAGACTTCTCAGTGCTACAAAAGTGTCTTTACAAATTCTTCATAAAAGAAATTATTGGTGATAAAACCTAAAAAGGATTTTTAAGCAGTAAGAGTAATTACATAGACAGCATATTTATGTTTAGTCTATTTTTTTATACCAGATATTTGCTTCCAAGTTGGGAAAAGTAGAAGAAAACTATCCAAACTCTTGCTAAGACACAAATACAATATACCTCAGCTAGTCCTATGTTGCCTAGTGAGATAGGTTGGATATTTATGTATCATACTGAGGCACTTTTTATACAACTCTTGTTTCCGCTCTCGAATTTGTGACAAATTGTTTCTACTCAGTCAAGTAATTAGTATTGTCTAGTGTTATTAGGAATTCCACATAGTGCCAAACTAAGTAGATTAGGTACATTTTAGAAATAAGACAAGTCTCACAAACTGTTACATTTCTGTATCCCTTAAGTTACACAGAAGTTAATAGGAAAGCCCAGATAAGTAATCAGTGCCAAGAAAAGGAACATGAATGAAGACAATGAAAGTTGCCTAAGGGCAATTTTAAATTGCTACTGTTCCTTACTGCACAAAAGAACACGGTCCAAATTGGTGTTTGGTCAGTGATATCAATGTGCCACAGAGGCCAGGACAAATGAGAGCTTTATCTGCCTACAGTGCTAATAGATAAAAATGAACATACCCCCCAGTGACTGCATTCAATTTTAGTGGCATAGAAATGAGAGATACACAGTTATCACATACTTCAGTGTTGTATTCCAATTGTATATTACTTGAAATAGGTTGACCATGGGATTGGGTTTGAAAGTTGTTTACCGTAATGAACAGTTTATTATTATGTTTCTGGATGTTTGTCTTTACAATAAAGTCTGAGAAGAAAGCCTTTGACTTTCCTGTTCATTTCACATTGGGATCCATGTACCATTTCCAGCACGAAAGTAATTAACAAATGTTCTTTCTTCTTTTCTTTTTCTTTTTCCTTTTTTTTTTTTTTTTTTTGAGAGAGAGATTTTCGTTTTAAGGCATGTGTACGTGCCAGAGAGACAGAAAGCAAGAAATCCCTTTTCCTCCATTTTCCTCTGGGACCTAGGGCATGCAATCACATGCCTTGCATGAGTTTCAAGCCACCAGGTTGGGAACTCGAACAGCACTCAAACAGTCGATGGTCAAATGGGAGTCCAGTGACATGACTACTATGCCATCCGCTGGTCCCACAGGCTTTTTTTTTTTTTTTTTTTTGACAAAATAAAGAAACCAATACAATTTTCTACTGAAGAATTTATGTTGGGACTAGCAGATGGCATAACGGTTACATCACCAGATTCCCATGTACTCAACTATGTTTCAAGTCCCGATCCTGTGGCTTAAAAACTCAGGCATGTGCATGTGTATCCAAAATCCCGAGAGGAGAATGAAGAAGGTCTTACAGCCTGGCCCTCTCCCCTTGAGAGTGATTTCTTACTTTCTGTCTCTCTGGCCAGAGCAGACACTATATAGCAAAAATCTCTTAAAAAATTTGGGCCAGCAGATGGCAGAATGGTTATGTCGCTGGATTCCCGTGTAGCTGACCGCAGAGTCTTAGACCCACTGGCTTAAAACTCATGCCAGGCACATATGCGTGGGTGCCCAAAATTGCAAGAGGAGAATGGAGGTGAAAGGACTGCAATGTGGCCATCCCCTTGGGGGGGCGATTTTTTTGCCTCTTGTCTCTGTGTCTTTTTCTGTCCCTCTGCCAAGTGCACATGCCCCATAGCAAAAATCTATCTCTAAAAAAAGAGAATTCATGTTTATATATGTTTTATACATAAATAGGTAGATATAGATGACATATCCATGTGTTTATCTTAATTAATATAAAATGAAAAATGAACAGGTTTATCAAGAACAGAGCTACCAGATGTATGTTTAATATTTTCAAATTTCTGAAATTTTATGAATAATTATTGAATTAACTAATTAATTAATCTTTTAGGCTTTTATCACAGGGTACGTGTACTCACTGGAGAGAGACAGACAGGGAAAGTGAGAAATTACTCCAAAGGGGAGACTGCCTCCCCTAAGGGAAGACTGCCACAATCCCTTCTCATTTTCCTCTCAGGATCTGGGGCATGTAGTGGTCAATGTGATTTTTAAGCTGCCAGGTCCAGGACTTGAACCATGGTCAGTCATGTGGGAGTCCAGCACCTTAACTACCATGTCACTTGCTGATCTCTGAGTAATTATTTTATTTTTACAATCATACATTAGATAAATATTCTTACAGTTTCCTCATTAGTCCTTATGGTTATCTAGCTTCTAATGAAAATTCACAACTGCCTTTCATCCTTTCATTATCCTTCCTCTTGGAGATTTTATTTATATGTGTATATATGTATATGTATGTGTGTGTGTATATATATATATATATATATACACACACATCCTGCAAGTGTAGCTTAATGACGCCAGAGAACATACTTCCAGAAAAGTTCCTCTTTAGCTTCCTCCCATTATTCACTCATAATGGTTTCAGGTGATCCGAAATTGTCAAGATACTTTCATTTGCCAAATCTAGATACATTACTTTGTTCAACATTTGGAAATGTACATGCACTGAAGTACCAAATATAATATTTCCCATCAAATGTGCATACGATATGCCAGTGAGCGTGCTAAAGGCTTAGCAAACAACAGTGAGAAAGGCAAACTCTCCATGACCTCACCAATTAAAAATAAATGAAAGCAAAGGCAGCACATTTTTTTTTTTTTTTTTTACCGATAACAACAGGGATTACTGAGTAAATCAGTGATTGCATTCAAGAGCTACCTCGTACAGACTGGAAGATGACGCTTGAAGTAAAAACTGAAGGATGAGTACCAGGAATTGAACGTTGGTATGTCCTCGAAATTCACATGTTAAAATCCTAATCACCAATGGGATGGTATTTGAAGGTGAAGCCTCTGAAAGGCATTTTGGTCATGACTGTAGAAGTCTCATAAACAGAATTAGTTATCTTGTGAGAAGAGCCTGAGAACCTTCGGATTCTCTCTGATCTCTGCCATATGAAGGTACAATGAGGAGATGGTCATCTTTTATTTTTGAGAGGTTTTTGCCATCGGGTGCGTGCGCTTGACAGACAGAGAGAGACAGAGAGACAGAAAGTGAGAAATCACCCCCCCCCCCCCAGGGGGGATGGCCATGCCGCAATCTCTTCTCCTCCATTCTCCTCTCGGGATCTTGGGCGTGCACGCACACGCGCCCCGCATGAGTTTTAAGCCACCGGGTCTGGGACGTGAACCACGGTTGACTACATGGGAGTCCAGCAATATAGCCATTTCGCCAACTGCTGGTCCCAGGAGATGGTCATCTTAAAACCAGGAAGCAGGGCCCCGGCAGGTGGTGTGGTAGTTAGGGGCCTTAGATTCCCACATGGCTGACGGTGGTTTGATTCCAGACCTGGAGGCTCTCTCACTTTCCCTTTTTCTCTGTCTATCTCTGTGTTTGGTCAAATTAAAAAATAATAATAACAAATAGAAATAAATAAATAATTCTTTAAAAAACAAAAAACAGAAAGCAGAACCTTAACAGACACCAGGTCTGTTGGCATGCTGATCTTGGATTTGCCAGCCTCCTGGAACTATGAGAAGTGTTTGCTATTTAAGCCACTCAGTCTATAGCATATTTGCTATAGCCTCCGGCACAGGCTAAGACAATGAGTTAAAGTTCATTAAGTGAGGATGGGTTGGGTAGGCAAGATTGTTTCAAGAAGTGGAACTGACAAATAGAAACACAAAGAAATGAGAAATAATATGGCATATTATAGAAATGGAAATTGCTCCAGGAAGCCAGAGCTTTTAATGTGGGGGATAAAAAGATGTGCCTTGGGTTTAGCACTTATTCACTATGTAATCTTGGGCAAGTTACTTAAGTAAGTTATTCAACTTCCTGAGTATCTCAATCCCTTCGTGTGTAAAGCAGAAGATAATATCTTCAATATAATTTAGTTGTAAAAATAACTATATGTATATTACATATGTTTCATCTATGAAATTAAGTTTAAAACATTACAAATGTTTAAAGTAAATTACATTATATGATATAAAATACACAAAGTAATGGAAACAAACAAACAAAAAAAAAAACAAAAACAGTTCCTTACCCAAATGCTAAGCAAACGCTGACACGCTCCTTCATCATTATGGGTATTCACTAAGTTAAAAGGATGCTTCTGTCAGTAACAAGAATTTCAGACTAAATCTAATCATTTCATTAAATTACTATATAATGGCTTATGTTCAAGCAAGATTATGGCCACTTTCTAGCAACTAAATCCAGTATAGTAATGCATGTAATGGAATGTTCAATAATCCAGTTTTTAAACTTCAGTTACTCATATTATATTCTAAGTATTAGAATATCAACTCCAGCAAAAAATCACATAAAATACAATTGTTATTGACTAGAAAAATGCATGAACGATGATGTTTGTAATCTCATGTCAGTTTGGAAATTATTTTAATTTCAGTTTGCTGAAATAAATTTATTTACTTTTGGGAACCAGCAGTTAGAGTAATGGCTATGTCGCTGGACTCCCATGTAGTCAACCGCGGTTCGAGTCCCTGACCCGGTGGCTTAAAACTCACGCCGGGCGCGTGTGCGTGCGTGCCCAAGATCCCGAGAGGAGAATGGAGAAGGGATTGCGGCGTGACCATCCCCTCTGGGGAGTGATTTCTTGCTTTCTGTCTCTATGTCTCTCTCTGTCTGTCTGGCGAGCGCACACGCCCTATAGCGAAAACCTCTCAAAAAAATTTATTTGCTTTTAATGCAATATAAGGGAATGATATTCAAGTACCATAAGAATTATTTTAAGACATCATGAAATGTGAGTGACCCAGAAAAGCAATGGGAAAATCACAAAAAGAAAATATGAATGATCTTTGTTATTCATAGACTACAAATTTATGAAGCTTCTTACATGCAAAAATTTATTCGTAAGCCCAATGCTTGTGGCATTTTTTCTGGTTATCTGTGGACATGTGTGTATACACAGAGCTGCAAAATACCTGAGCTGCTCAATACACACATTCCCAGCTGAGGTTGGCTAAAGTGATGCTTTGCTTTCTTTTTCATCTCTCTTACTATAAACAATTCTCCTTTTTGTAATCTTTAGTGCCACATTTTTCACTTTTTCTGATTTTTGTTGGTGATTTCGCTGTTTAAAATAGCCCCCAAGCATAGAGCTGAAGTGCTGTCTAGTATGCTTCAGCACAAGCTGTGATGTGCCTGAAGAGAAAACATGTGTGTTAGGTAAGCTCCATTCAGGCATGAGTTACAGCGCTGTTGGCTAAGAGTTCGATGTAAAGGAATCAACAAAATACATTACATGAGACATCTTTCAACAGAAATATACATAAAGGCAGACTATTTATTGATCACTTAATAGACAGGTGACTAGAAGCTTGCAGGAACCTGTACTTGGAGATGGCGCTTACAAATGTGAGGAGTGAAAAGATCGGCCTTGGCTCTAGCACCTATCTGCTGTTTTCTCTGACAGCAATGATTCAGCATCCACTAATTCAATCTTTGCAACAGCAACTTTATAAAATAAACCACCATGAATGGCAAGAACTGTCTGTACTGACATATTTACCTCACATAATTTAAAATTTATATAATCCAAAATAAGATAAAGAAGGCCAAAGGAAAATGATAACTTATGAAAAATATTCCTACTAATTGAGACCAGAAAGACTTAGCAATGATAATGAATTAAGGGGGAAAAAAGAACATATAGACAGTTGTGAAATAAGATATTTTAAAAATGAAATTACTTTAATTTAGATTTTAAAAAATATATAGATAAAATCATTGGTCCAAAAATTTCAGAGGTATTAATAGGAAACTTGAACTAAGAAAAAACTCTGTTGATGTGTCGTGAGAATAGAAGTGTCAAGGTATTTCTTACTGTTTTGTTTAGAAATAAATTTAGCACATAATTATTTATATTTACCATATTACTTTAATTTATACCTATTCTGTATCTTATTATAAAGCTACATTCTGTTTTATAACAATAATCTTTACTACAATAGATTTAACTAAAAAAAATCAAGGACTGTCGATATGTAACTGAGAGTTTGAGAATGTCAATCATAGAAAACTGTATATGTTAAAATATTTGAAGTGGGGGGGCCAATAGGTGGCATGGTGGTTAAGGTGCTGGACTCCCACAAAGCCAACTGAAGTTTGATTCCCAGACCTAGTGGCTTGCTTTCTCACTCTTCCTCTCTCTCTCTCTCTCTCTCTCTCTCTCTCTCTCTCTCTCTCTCCCTGATGAGTACATGTGCCCTATAGGAAATTAATACTACTACTACTAATAAGTAAAGTAAAATAATTCTTTAAAAACTAATTGGTATAGAAAAGTGTGTTTTTCCTTAAAATACTTTTCCTCAAAGGGCCAGTCTTTTAACAGTTAACCACTGACTAAGCATTATAATTAACTGAGCCAGCATATAAGAAATATGCTATCTTTTTAAATTAGGGACTTTTAAAATAGAACCATCTCTTTAAATGTTCTATATAAAAATTTAAGTATGTTGGGACCAGCAAATGGCATAATGGTTGTCACTGGACTCCCATGTGGTCAACTGCAGTTCAAGTCCCAGACCTGGCAACTTAAAACTCACTGGGTGCATGTGCATGCATGCCCAAGATCCCAAGAGGAGAACGGAGGAGAAGGGACTGAAGCATGGCCATACGCGCTTGGGGGTGATTTCTCACTTTGTGTCTCTGTCTTTGTCTTTCTCTCTGGTGAGCGCATGCACCCTATAGCAAAAATCTCTCTAAAACATTTAAATATGTCAATAAGCTAATTGCATTAAAAAATTAAAATACAATAAAACAGTAAATTCTTCCACAATTGCAAGTACTACAACAAAGAAAATACAAAGAAACAACTTACTAAGGCAGTTCAAAGATCAATAAGTTAAGGGGCTGGCAGGTGGTGGTGTGGTTAAGGGTAATGGACTCCCACATGGCTGACATGGTTCAAATCTTGAACCTGGTGGCTTGCTTTCCATTTTGTCTCTCTGTGCCCCTCTCTGGTCAAATTAATTAATTAAATAATTATTTTTAAAACTATCAATAAGCATGTTAAAATCAACAATATTACTCATATTACAGAAATGGGAACAATAATATGTTACAAATTTCAGGCTAGGGTATAAAAGGAGGGGAAAGGAGAGGAGGAATAGAAACTCAAGAACATATCACTAAACTCAATGCCCAGTTTTGTCATTCCTGAAAATGGGTAACTTGAATCTTCTTGACATTCTACATAGCATCATCAATAAAATATTCTTGCCAAATATTCAGATCTAATATCAGTTTGAAGGAGAAAAAGAAGGAGAAAGGAACAAGTAAAACACCACCACAAATAATTGGCCAAATCTAGATCATGAAATTCTTTGGGGGAAAACAAATCTATTTCTTTGGTTTATTATTATTATTATTATTATTTTGAGAGGTTTTCGCTATAGGGTGCGTGCACTCGCCAGACAGACAGAGAGAGGCATAGAGATAGAAAGTGAGAAATCACCCTCCAGGGGGGCATGATCACACCGTAATCCCTTCTCCTCCATTCTCCTCTCGGGATCCTGGGCACACACGCACACGCGCCCGGCGTGAGTTTTAAGCCACCGGGTCTGGGACAAGAACCACGGTCGACTACGTGGGAGTCCAGCGACATAGCCATTACACTAACTGCTGGTTCCCTGGTTTATTATTTTTTTTTAATTGCCAGAGGGTACACATATTTGCCTGACAGAGAAGAGATGAAGATAACAGCCCTCCCCTCAGAAGAGTATGTTCACACTTCGAATCCTCCA
Organism: Tupaia belangeri chinensis; assembly: GCF_000334495.1. Lineage (NCBI taxonomy): Eukaryota > Metazoa > Chordata > Mammalia > Scandentia > Tupaiidae > Tupaia > Tupaia belangeri. The sequence goes on from NW_006204388.1 coordinate 2,116,636, forward strand.
TTTTCCTTTCCTATCAGGATTTTAGGCACACAAACGCACCGGCATGTTTTTCAAGCTTCAAGGGCCAGGATTCAAACCTCAGAAGGCAATGTGGATCTAACTCCCAATGCCTTGTGCTTAACCATTATGCAACGCGGACAGCCCCCAAATCTAGTTTCTTCTAAAAATAAAGTACAAGAAATAAAGGGGAAAAAAATTATAGAATTAAGTTTTGTCTGTAAGAGATATATGCTGAAACACTCATTGGTGAAATGATATATTATCAGGATATCTTTGAAATATTGTGGTAAACAAACTCCACCATAGATGAACAACAGTATTAAAATAATCATTACTAAAGCGAGTTATATTAGGTTCACCTTAACATTTCTCCTACTTTATATATATATATATATATATATATA
>NW_006204388.1:2120650-2156713 GCF_000334495.1 Tupaia belangeri chinensis
TATATATATATATATATATATATATATATGAAAAAATTGTGTGGACCATCCTTATAAGTTCAGCATTGTGCAGAGGAAGCTGGATCCTACATGGCTGAATACAGCTTGAGATTCAGCCTCAGGAGTTTGCTAAATTCACAGGACACCTTCACACATGCCCAGGATCCAGACATAATAGAGATTTGGAAGAATGGGGTTTGTGGCATGATTTGAGCCCCACTAGGAAGGATTCTCTCTTTCTCATGCAAATATGTGCCCTCTGGCATAAAAGGAAAAAAAAAACTTATGGAAAATAATTTTAGAAAGCAGTTGGTAAAATGCCAGTTCAATGAGTCATATTATTTCTAGGCATTATTCTAGGTAAACACTGGGCAAGAACAGTCAATGTTTATTGTAGCATTGCTTAAAAAAATGCTTATGTAACTAAAAAGGATAAATAAAATACATATATATCATCTATTAGAAATCATGAAAGAATAATCTTCACATTGACTAAAATAGGATGTTAAGTTCAATAAAAAATTCAAATAATATCTATGCCATTTACCACTGAACACCATTATATGTGTTATTTTACCCATTAAAACATCAACGTCTTCACCCATAAAATGGTAATTATAATAGTACACACTTGAACTAACAAGATATTTTTAGGGTTCAGTATAATCAGTGTTTATTTCTGGTCGTGGGATCACTGTTGGTTTTTTCCTTTCTTCCTTATACTTTTATTCCATCTTTCTTGTCGATACATAAAAAATTAAAGTATGTTAATAAACTTATCTAATTTCTTTATTTCATACAATAAAATTTTTCATCAGTCAAGTTTGGAATAATGTTAAGAATAATATATTACATCAGTTGCTTCTATTGTTATAATTACTTTTATGAATATAAAAAAGTGAGTCAGCTTTGAATAACCAAAGGATAAAGTATCATGCCATCTGGTGGAATGTACAGATTAGAAGGAAGATTCTAAAAACTGAAATGAACAGAGGTTAGGTTGGCAAAGGTCAAATTGTGAATTCCATACTCAGCCCTCCATTTTTTTTCTCTTTCTTTTTCCAGACTAGATCTTTCCCGTCAAAATTACAAATACTAATGTTTTCAAGCTGACTTTGCCTTTGCTCACCCTTCACATATCCCATTCTTGGACATTTTTTCTTATGGAGAAATACCAATTTTATAAAATTGTGTTGTTTTAGATCATATAATATATTTTCTGTTAAATTTATCTTTTTTTTTCTATGTAAAGAAAGATAAGTATATAGCAACATAGAAATGCCAGTTCTAACTTTAAAACTACCCAGAGAAAATATTTGGTAGAATACATGTAAGAGGAATGATTTCCTATGTTATGGAATAAAATAGGGTGAATGTAGCTAACAACAGTTTATTGTACATCTCAGAGTAACCAAAACGGGGGATTTTGAATATTTCCAACACAAAGTTGAGACAAATGGTTGATATGATAGATATACTAAGTACCCTAATTTAATCATTACACATTGTATTCTTGCACTGAAAAATCACATTGTACTCCACAAAAATGTATAATTACTACATGTCAACAAAAAGGGGGGGACAGAATATGTCATTTTTTTTAAATCTTTTTTTTTTTTTTTTTGGAGAGGTTTTCACTATAGGGCACGTGAACTTGCCAGACAGAGAGAGACATAGAGATAGAAAGCGAGAAATCACCCCCCAGGGGGATGGTCACGCCGCAATCCCTTCTCCTCCATTCTCCTCTCGGAATCTTGGGCACGCACGCACATGCGCCCGGCGTGAGTTTTAAGCCACCGGGTCCGGGACGCAAACTGCGGTCGATTCCGTGGGAGTCCAGCGACATAGCCATTACACTAACTGCTGGTTCCCCAGAATATGTCATTTTTGAGGGCAAATTTCATATACAAGTCTTGTTCACTACCATATTTACATCAGCAACATGTCCAGGCTAGTGTAACCACTTAGCAAATACTTCACTAAATTTGTTGGAGAACACTGTTGCTGAGAAAGGGACTACAGTACAGTAAGATGACTCATCTGCCATATTTTTCAACAAGTAATTTATAGGCGTTATGGGATGTTGAGTGGCTAAATGGAGTTCTGTCTGTACTGGCTAGCTGCATAGTCCTATCACATGCCTGCCAGCCAGCCAATACGTGAGCCCAGTGATTTTGATGACTCTCTTTTCTTTCTTTCTTTCTTTTTTTTGGTGAGGGGGAGAGGTTTTAGCTATAGAGCACGTGCACTCTCCAGAAAGACTGAGAGACAGAAAGCGAGAAATCCCCCCCCAGGGGGATGGCCATACTGCAACTCCTTCTGCTCCATTCTCCTCTTGGGATCTTGGGCACGAGCACACACACGTGCCCAGCATGAGTTTAAGCCACCGGGTCCGGGACTCGAACCACGGTCAACTACATGGGAGTCGAGCGACCTAGCCATTATGCCATCTATAGTGATTTTCAAATGAGGTTGTAGAAGTAATAGGTGACAGAAGTAAATACCACAGTCTTGGAGACCCAGGACAATACTAATAGCCCCGTGGAGCCTTGGAACATAGGGAGGAGGACTGAGGAGAGGTGGCGCCCAAAGTAGAAGATGGTCAGGTAAGGTGCCTTTAAAAGTCCTTTTAGATTAGTCTTAAAGACATAAATGAATGAAAGAGAAAAGGAATAAAAACTTGTCAGAAATTGGCAAATAATCTTTTGCAGCTACGCTGTGTCAAATAATCACTAGCACTAGTATACTGTTGAAAAATTTGCTGGGCAACAATAGAATGTGAGCATTAGATTTGGAGAATGAAAGACCCACAGTCAGAGAAGTCCAGGACATCATCCTTCAGCTGAGAACAGAATGTTATTATCTCCCATGTCAGCGATTTGTGTTGAAAGAAAACCATACCACAGACAAACAGAAAAACTGTTCAAAAGCATGCAGTATGTCTCCTCGGGATGAACTCTATGAATTCCAAGAACTCTCACTAATAAATTTAAAAGCCATGCCTCCATTTAGAAGAGCTGCAAAACATGTAAAAGAAAAACAGTGCAGATTCCAAATTGACCAAAATTCTTATCACTGTACCACCTGAACCTCGTCAGTCACCTCATCTTACTATCAGGGATATCTTTGATATCTATTTGTCTCCTATAATCAAAATCAGAAAATCAAATCTGTCTCTGAAAATAATAAAGCCCATCAATAAACTTAGTTTGTTCAAACTAAGTTTAGGTGCAGAATCAGCATGAACTAGGAGGAGTTTAAACTTAGCTTGAAACTGAAAAGAGGGGACCATTTATAATTTATATTTTTTTGAAATTTTCTATCTTCTAACAGTTAAAAAGAAAACAAGACTCCAAAAGAATTAATCTAATACAAGGATGCTTTTATGCATTATTGTTGTAATCCTACACCTACACCTCTCCCCATTCTCAAGGAGAAAACCCATAATATAGTACACAGTGGTTCAAACTACTGTAGACTCTTTTGATCATGAACATTTTATGAAAATTACATGTAAATAGGCTGGCAGGTGGTGTGGTGGTTATGGTGCTAGATTCCCATGTGGACAATCATGGTTCAAGTTCTGGACCTCGTTGCTTCCTTTTTCACTTTTCCTTGCTCTCTCTCTTTGGTTAAATTAAAATGACAATAATGAAAAATAAAATTAAATAAATAATTTTTCATTACATGTAAAAATTCATATTGTAATTTCTAATTGGCATATAATTGTACATCTTTATAGCGTATATTATGGTTTTTAAAAGCATGTTCACAGTGTGCAGTCATGAAAATTTGATGCTTTGTCTTAATCCTTTAATAAATTTAGGTTTACTTTTTTCTTTTGAATCAAAATCTAAACCTAAACAACATAGTGAAATTGATTTCGTATACTGGTTAAAAGCCATAGTGTTAGTGAAAATGTGACTACACTATCTTTATTAAAAATCAGTAAGATGTTTTAATGATAGGTTTTGGCATCTTAAATAAGGGATAGAAGAGTAAGTGATTTTTGAAGACAGAGGAGTTTTGAAATTCTTTGCTATGATATTTGAGCAAAATAAACTTTTAACCTTTGGAGTAGAGTACATCCCAAGTTTCTTATGAATCTACTATGCCAGAGTTATTTTCTCAGGTAAAAGGTATATGAGATCATGATTAGAGAACTAATGCATTTTTAGACTCAAGGACTAGGTAAATGATTAGCTCTGAACTAACTCTAAATACAGTTGTTCAAAGTAATGCTTCAGTAAAATCAAAATTATTATAAGGACTTTCCAGAAGATTCCTAGTAAAAAAAATATCAAATGTTAATGGTTGGCTTCATGGCCTGGTGGTTAAAAATGTCAGAACCTACATGTGTTCAAGTCCTGGACCCAGTAGCTTGCAAAACAAGGTGAGCATGTGTGCATGCATGGCCAAATCCTAAAAACAAGGAGAGAGAGAGGAAAAGAGTTGCAGGTGACCATTACCCATGGGGACTCCATTCTCTTTTTCTTCTCTCTACCTATGGTCACTAGCAAAACACAAAAGATCAAATATTAAGTATGAGAATGCACTGGAAAAACTGAATATTCACCTGCAGAAAATGAACATAGACCCCTGTCTTTCATCATTAACAAAAATAAACTCAGAATGGATCAAAGATCTAAATGTAAATCTTCTATCTATAAAACTACTATGGAAAACAAAGGAAAACTACTTGAAGTATTTGTGAAGTGGCTTGCACAAAGAAAGTTCTTGGTAAATTTGCTGAATGCAATCCACCTCTTTAATAAAATCACCCAGCTTAATTAGGACAATCATCCTCACTAAAATGAGAAGATACCTGCCTGGCCAGCCTAGCCAACCACTCTGATGTTCAATGGTACACTGAGCCAAATAGCCCTCATGCATTTTTCTCAATCCTTTGTTTGTAGTATTTTGTTATATGTGCATAATATGTCTTTTCTAACATTCTTTTACAGAATATAAACTTTTTAATTTATATTTATCTTACAAATCCTAAAGCAGCAGAAAGTTCCTTAAAGCTATCCTAATACATGCTACTAGCTTTAATTTAGGGGGTTGTGATTTAAAAACTTTGGCAGATTTAGATTTGTAAGTTATTACAACAAAACCCATGAAACAATAAAAAGTGATGCCAAAAACATCACAATCCTTTCTGAAAGCTTCATCTACCATGTAGTTATTCTCTTGGGGTCTTGATCTCTGCTAGAGTTAATCCAATAAGTCAAATCACTAAATCAAGTTAAGATATTAATGACTTAATGCTTTTCTAGTTTCACATTTTGAATCTTAACAGAAGACTTCTATAACTCATCTGCCTCTCACCAACTGTGAGGATTATTGGGGGATTTTACAAGCTGTAAATTCGTTTAAAGGGCCAATACTGAACACATTATTTTTTATTGACACATATTTAAGTGAAAAATGACTTTGTTTGAAGAGCAAAAATAAAATGGCAATATTTAGTGCTGTAGGCTAGAACAAAATCTGGAATACGCTGGCCAAATAAAATAAAATTAGTAGACATCACTCTTTCTGAGAGATTAGGTGTTTTAGACTTTGAATTTTAAAATTGTAAAGTACCTGAAACAACAATACAGACGTCATAACTTGTTTTTTAAAAGAGCCCCAAATGCATAAATCATTTCCTGAAGTCCAGTGAAAAGGAAAAAAAATCATAAAATATTTAGAAGCTTTCTAAGGCAAAGAAAGCAAATTTTAAAGCTATTATTTAAATGTTTTACACTATTCATATGTTTGAATAAGGATTCACTTATTCGCTAATCAAGTTTTTGGGAATGAATACTGGGATCATCTTTTTATATCACAAAGGTATCATATTTCTAAGGATAAAGGAAGAAAAAGAAACAAAGCAACTTTAAAAGGGTGGTTAAAAGGCCTCCTAATTTGCCATCTACATTCCAATATTCTAAATAATACATAATAATTTAAATTAAAAGAAAATAAGAAATTTGAAGATTGTTGAAAAGTTATTAACAAAAGAATAAAACAATTTTGAGCTGTAGGAGACCAACTATTGGGAAAAGTCATGATGTATTTTTGCTTAGATAAAAAAAAAAAAAATTAAAAAAAAAACACAAAAATACATCATGCTAAAAAGCAGCAAATAAAGTGTGAATTTCTACTTTTCTTGTTAAAAACATATTTCTATCAATCTTTTTATTAAAATTAGTCAAGTAGAATTTCTACTGTGTAGAAAGTATCTATCACAATGCTATTTCAATAATGAAACGTAACATGAATTACAATAAACATAGGGAATTTTCTTTTTATGTACTGAAAAAGTTATAACTATAATAACATACAAAATAATTTGCAACATATTTACACTCTTTTCCTAATGTGCAAGGGAGCACCTCCGTTTATTATAACTATCATAAGTATTACCAAATTTTGCCTGGATTGTATAACTAATGAAAGTTACTGATGTTATCTTTGAATAATCTGAATTCTACTATATGAAATATGTGTCTGTACTGGATAGACTAATGACCTTAAAAAAATATGCTGAAGTCCTAAACTCTGGTACCTGTGACTATACCCTTATTTGAAAATAGGGTCTTTGGATTTTGATATAAAATCATGCTGGGTTTAATGTGGGTCCTGCATCTGATCATGAGCATCCCTAGGAGATAGAAAAAGAAAAAGAAACACAGACACAGGGCAAACCATGTGATGACAGAATTAGAGACTGGAATGCTGTATGTCTAAGCAAAGTAGTAGTGCAGATTTCTTTAACCACCAAATGATACAAGAGACGCATGGAACAGATTAATTCCCTTTCCAGGTCTACAGAAGGACTCAATCTGCAATCACTTTCATTTCAAAATTTGGTCTCTAGAACTTCTGGTCTCCAATATAAAAATAACAGTTCTATCACTTAAAGCCACTATGTTTATGGTAACTTATTACAACAGTCATCGGAAACTAAGACAGTACCAAAGAATAAGATTTTGAAATTAGAGGCAAGTCATATAAGCGACAAAGAAATAGGTGATTATCTATTGAAGATAACCTTATAGTATTGTTAACTGAACTGGTGAGAAATGTACACATGCTGGAATATTCACTTTGCAAGCTAAGTAACATGTAATTGAATGTATAAAATAAATTGAAATTTAAAAAGGAAATTATAAAAATGAATACCAGTAGTTTTAAATCTCCTTTTAATTTACCAAAATCTATTTATTTAAAGTGTTCTATTTTAGGCTGTATAAAACAATGAAATATATATTATAACATCTAGTTACATATCACTTGCAAGAATCACCAGTCTATTAAAAAATTATGTATTCTTTTGTAGTACGGTATGCAATATTCTTTTTTTAAAAAATATTTATTTAATATTTTTAAATTTTCATTTAGTCATTCATTTGCTTTTTAAGTTTGACTAGAGAGAGATGCAGGGGGTGGGGGAGTGAGAAAGGAAGCCACCAAGTCTGGAACTGTGGTTGGCCATGCGGGAGTGTCCAGTGCCTTAGCCACCACGCCACTTGCTGGTTCTCAGTATGCAATATTCTAATTATTCAACACTACAGTCAATTTTACACTGCTGATTATAAATGTATCTATCATTAATACCATCAGTTGATTATGAAATGTAAAAAAAAAGACAAGCTGAAGTGTATGTATTAAAATGAACTACTTTGGAGATGACAGAAAGACCCTGGAAATTTTATAATTAAACAGGAAGACAGATCTAGGTTCTGTTTTTGCTCTGGCATTTTAAAGTCATGTGAACATGAGACTAACCAAATTTCAATTTCCTTCCTTGTAAAGTAAAACTGATAGAAGTTACCCTTCTAAATTCTTAAGATTCTTTTTGAAATCAAATTAAGTATATTAAAATGTTTCATATATTGTCGGGGTTATATACTTCAAACTTAGCTTATTTAAGTGATACTTTTTATCACCAAAACTGCAAAGAAAATGTATGTATGAATAAGTGGAAGTGCAAGTGCCTTTACAAAACTGAATTCATTTGTCCAAAGTAGTAACTTCTTCTAAAGATGCAAAAGCAATACTTAAACAAATTTTAAATTTGAAAACCCTTTACCTGACAAAACCATGTATATGTATTTTACTCTTGTTAACAAATGAAAAAGAAGATGTATAAAAGAGGTTAATATAATAGCATGAGCAAATATCTTTATTTTCTCTTGATAACCTTGCAAAGGGGTCTTTATTATTATTACTATTATTAAATTAGTCAGAGGTCATGTGTGCTTCTCAGAGAGAGAAAGAGAGGGAGAGAGGAATAGTGAGAAGGCAGCCCCTATGGGTCATGGCCGTGCTGCAATCTCTTCTCCTGCATGTCTCCCTCCTTTTGAGATTTTGGGCACAACTGAATATTTTGCAACTAGCCATGTGGGATACAACCGTCACACCATGGACTGGTTCAGTATGTTTTTAAAGTACTTATCATTAATAATTTGAAGATTAAGTTGTTATATTAAAAATGGCCACATTGGCAAGGAAAAAATGTTGACCTAAGTAAAGTAAACAAAGGAGTCTATAATACTAACTGGAGATTTAACCACGTATAAGATCTTCCCCTAGTTGATAAAGTTGTTTCCCACAGGAATATGACTGAACAATTCTTAAACCATGATACACAAATGCTGTAACTGAATAATTAAATGGATATAGAATGGTGGAAACAAGTTAGCATTCTGTTGGAATGAAAGTTTACAGAGAAACAAGAAGAGGAGCTAATGTGATAACCCATGTGGTAAATTAGAGTTGAAGACAGTACGATCTTACATGTAGCTTAATATAAATACACATGGTTTCACATAAAATATGCCTAGATATGTGTATATACACATTATAATGGACATGTGTATTTCCTTCTCTGTCAGCTAAAAGGACCTGAAGGTAAGTAACCACACCTCTACAGCAGTAACATAGCCAGGACCCTGGTATTGGTTTCTAATACCATTCTCTAATAAAAGGAACCCAAGATTTTTGGAGAAATAGATGATTTGAAAACTAGGGTACACAATAGACAAGATTAGCCTGAAGTATCTTGTAATGCCACAAAGTAAGGAAGAGATAAGAACAAACAAGCCACCAAACAAAAGAGAACTCTTTAGGTAATCAAAGGGACACAGGAGCCAAATGGAAGAGCATGCAGTAGTCAAAATTTGAACAATTTGAATAACAAGATAGATGAAGTAGTACCGGATTATAAGTCAAAATACAAAACAAATATGTATGTGTTCATACTGATAGAAATGGCACTTTCCTTCTGTTGTCTTCCTCTCAAAATTCTATAGCCCTCATCTAATCACAAGAAAAATATAACTTAAGTTCCAATTGAGGGACATTTCAAAATATACTCTGACCAGTACCTATCAAACAGTCAAGGTCACTAAAAGCAAGGGAAAATCTATAAAATCATTACAGTCAAGAAGAACCTAGAGCGACATGATGAATAAATGCAATGTGGTAATTTTCATGATATTCTGCCACAGAAAAAAGGACAAATGGCAAAAATTAAGGAAGTCTGAATAAAATAAGGACTTTAGTTAATAATAAAGTATCCATATTGGCTTATTATTTATGGTAAATGTACCATACTAAAACAAAATAAAAAAGAGGAAATTGACTGGGAGGTATTTGGAAGCTACCTATATAATCTGTGCAATTTTCCCATATAAATTTTAGTAGTTATATATTGCTTAATGATGGATATACATTCTGAGAAATACATCACTAGGCAACTACGTGTGAACATCACAGACTCTACTAATTTACTTAGATGGTATATCTCTGTGCTCTGTATGGACCCACCATCATACATACAGTCTATCATTGACTAAAATGTTCCTATACAGTGCACGACTATATATTTGAAATTTAAAAAATGAAGAATACTATTTTAAACTGACATAAAAGGTCACATTTAGAGGAGAGTAGCTCTGGACTTAGTGTTTTAAAGTGTCGCTAGAAACTAAGTGGCTTACTTATATCTTTATATTTTTGCCAAAAGGGGCAGTTTGCTTTTTTTCTGTATTTTCTCAGCTATTAGTAAACTGGTTTTGTTTGTTTGTTTGTTTGTTTGTTTTTTGCAGGTCTCATTTCACATCTTAGAACTAGTCATAATGACTGATTAGTCATTATCAAAGAGATTATAATGGCCATAATTGGGATAAACCAATCGTGCCTTACCCGGGAGCTGGACATAGCTACATTCTTCTCCAAGATATGTGCAGAGCTACCTTCTTCTCCAAGATTTGTGCAGAAGCACAAATATCCTAATAAATGTAGAACTCTGTCAACAAGGATAAAGGAAGTGGATGTGAAGTCTCAGGTCTGTTGTAATCCAGCAACCAGGAAAATGGAGGGCCAAGGCTAAACCCAGGGTTCAACTCACAATAGTCTTCATGTATAGTAAGTTGCTTCTAATTTGTCAGATCTGACTTCAAAATGAATGAAAATATCTTCTAAAGCTTATCTAAGCAAACGTCTTATTATCTTATAAATCTTATTATACTCAATAATAAAAGCTAACAAATACCTTACTACATGGTCTAAGATGTAAAGACTAAAGTTCATCTTAAGTTCTGTCTAGTTCTCTTACAATTACATAGATTTGCTAATGGGAATAAAAAAAAATCCTAAGTAATGGAGTAGAGTTTCCAGTGAAATGTGGCCTGAACCTAAGCTCACAGGTTAAGGAAGAACGGCCATAAGACATAGAACCAAGAAAGTTGCCTGCTCGTTTCCCCAAGAGTATACAAGAATTTTGGGCACATGTAACAGAATAAAAAGAACATGTTTATCAAAGGAAAATGGTCTGCACCCTAACTATATTCTATTTCTGTGATCCTATTACTGACCTATTACTTACCCTCTCTTGTCTTTTGTTTCTTCACTTGTAAAACCAAAATAACATCGACTTTTTCCCTATGTGGTGTACGTTAACTAAATGTAGGAAATGAGCAATACAGGCTGTATTTATTTCTCTTTCTACTTTGTGTATAGACTCTTCCCACAGTTTCAGGCACATCCGAGTCATTTATTATGCTTCATGTGCCATGCTAGGCCAGGTAAGAAATGTGTCAACAAAGTACATTAATTCCATGGTGATCTGCAATAGACGATGCACATGGATATAAAAGAAGAGAACAGGATCTCAATTGACACCAAAGTTAATAACGTTCAAGAGAAATCTTTGGAACATGAACTCTGTCAAATACTGGACTACTGACTTCCCTAATGGCATCCTTGATTGAACTAATCTAGTATTCCTTTATACATTTTGGCTGGGCACACTTCGCAATTTATGATGACCAAATTTTTGTAGCAACTGGTTGGACCACTGTTTTCACATATAATTGTGCATCTTTTAACATTAGAAATAAGGTCATAGAAATGTCTTGTTAGACAATTCTGTCATTATTCACTCATCATATAGTACACTTACACAAATCAAGATGAGACAGCCTACTATACACCTGGGCTATAAGATGCTGCTGAAAACCTGTACAAAATGCTATTGTGGTGAATGCTGTAATTTTACTGAACCTTCTCTAAATTCAGACCCACAATGTTAAGTATTTGTGGGTCTGAATTTAGAGAAGGTTCAGTAAAACTATAGTATGAAAGGATTTAAAGGGGATCCCTGTATAGGGCACTTACCATAAATGGAACTTGCAATCCTGAAAGTTGCTCTGGGTGAGTCAGTGAGTGAGTGCTGAGTGGATGTAAAGGCCTATGACATTATTGTACACTAATGTAGGCTTTACAAACACTGTTTAGGCTACATTAATTTATAAAATAATATTATTCTTTCTTCAATAATAAACTAACCTTGGCTTGTTGTACATTTTTACTTTATAACACTTTTAATTTTTAAAAACTTTTTGACACTTTTATAGTCACATTTAGCTGAAAACGCACCTTATACAACTGTTCAAAAGTATTTTCTTTATATCGTCATTCTGTATGTTTTTCCATGCCTAAAGTTAATTTTTTGTACTTACACTTTTTTTTTTATTAAAAATGAATATACAGGGACCAGCACATGGTGTAATGGTTCCATCGCTGGACTCCCACCTGGTGGACTGCAGTTCGAGTCCTAGACCCGGTGACTTGAAACTCATACCGGGCGAGTGTGCATGCCTGCCCAAGATTCCATGAGGAGAATGGAGGAGAACAGATTGCAGCATGGTTATCCACCCAGGGGGTGATTTCTCACTTTCTGTCTCTCTGGCAAGAACACAAGCCCTATAACAAAAATCTCACTAAAAAAAAAAAAGAAAAGAAAAAGAAAAAAAAAGAAAAATGAATACATAAATTCTTAGCCTAGACCTATATAGGGTCACCATCATCAATATCACTGTCTTCTCCCTCCACATCTTGTCCCACTATAAAGGTCATAATGAAAAAAAAAATATATATATATATGAGAGTAAATCCAACAATGGAGAAAACAATGCAATCAAGAAACAGTGAACACAGGACCAGTAGTTAGCATAATGACTATGTCACTGGACTCCCATGTAACTGACCACAGTTCGAGTCTCGGACCCGGTGGCTTAAATTCACGCCAGGCACGTGTGCATGCGTTCCCAAGATCCCGAGAGGAGAAAGGAGGAGAAGGGATTGCGGCATAGCCATCCTCCCTGGGGGGTGATTTCTCACTTTCTGTCTCTCTGTCTCTCTGGTGAACACAGGCGCCCTATAACAAAAACCTCTCCAGGAAAAAAAAAAAAAAAAGAAACAGTGAACACAGATGAGGCTACTGCTGACTGAATATGGCATAGTGTTTTATAGTAAACATTTTCCTTTTTAATTTTTCCTAGAGGGCTTATGTACTTGCTATGGAGATAAAGACAGAGAGAAAGAGAGAGGAGAAAACACCCTCAATGGGTATAGTTACACGACTATCCCTTCTCTTCCTCTTTTCCATCCCATCAGGATTTTAGGCTGCGTGCGAATGTGCCCTGTGTGTTTTTTAAGCTGTGGGGGTAAGTGGGGAGGAACTCAAACCATTACAGTTGGCCATGTGGGATCTATTTCTTTAAACATTAGTCTATGGGGCCAGTTCATTAACTTTTCTTTTAATAAGTAAAAGGAGTACATTCTAAAATAATAATAATAAAGTGTAGTATAGTAAATTAGAGGCCAAATATGATTGTTTATCATTATTTAGTATTATTTACTGTACATAATCAAATGTGCTATACTCATACAAATGGGAGAGCAGTAGGTTAGTTTATATTATTATCATCATAAATAATGCATTGCTTCTGAGTGAATTGCTTTCCCCACCCACCCTGCCCCCTGGGACTCTATTTTCTACATTTAGCATATGGGAGTAATCACATCGACCTCATAGGAGAGCTACGTATACAGAAGGCATTTTCTAATTACAAAGTCTAATATTGGTATTTATGATTATTCTTGCTGCATTATCATTATCTACAGAGTCTGCTAGCAAAAGATCTGTTGTTTCATGGAGACAAAGGGACTTTTCCCTAGAGAAGTACAGCCTATGCCTCAAAAATCTAAACTTGCTTTTGGAAAAGTCATAGAAAAAAAGTTTAATACAAGAAAATAGTATCTCATATCTGTTGAGAATCATGACCTTGCCCTTCGGGTCTACCACACAGCAACTTACTGTTCAAGAACCTTGCAGAGATAATCAGCCCATAACTGCTCTACAGAGTTTGATCAACATATTGCCATCGATACATACTTCAGTTTCCTTAGACCAGATAAATCATACACTTTGTTATTTTACCATAGACTATATTCATGAAATTAGTCTTAGCTCCCAGGTAAATGAAGTTTAGTAACCTGACACTTTATAGCCACAGAGTAGAAAAAGTTCACACTTCATTAAAAACCTATAATTTAGCTTACTATGACAAAAACATCTTTCCAGGAACTCATTAACGGATAGGAAAACACATTCAAATTTAAACCTATTCAAGTTATATATGAACAGAATTCTACTCAAAGCAATTTACATTATTTATAAAACTTCTAGTTGGGGTCAGACAGTGACACAGCCATAGACTCACATGGGAAGTTCGTAGGTTTGTGTCCCAAGGCCTCCCTGTATGTGCTGGGTGCATGTATGTGGGCCCACATCTGGACTAGCTGAGATCAGGGGTGGATTGTGATGTGAGGAGCCCATTGGAGGTGCCTGTCTCTTTCCAAAGAAACAAATAAAATAAACTTTAAAAAAGTTTACCTTCTGTTTAGATGGATGTAGTCCTTCTTCGTACATTCCCTAGTGATTTTTTTTTAAGGGGAAGGGGTCAAATCTTCCTGTTGTCTCTAGCCCTGTTTTCTTTGATGTAATTGAAATGAGCTCACTGCATCAAAAAAACTATTTGCAAAGATGAGAACTGCAAACAAAGTTATCATATTACTCTATATCCTTGAATGATGTCAATTCTTGGAGTTAATATCCTAGTAGTCTAGTTTGAAGTTAAGAGTAAACAGAAACATCACAAGAGAGATAAATTGGTCTAGCAGATTGCCCTTCACATCGTTCTCCTTTATCTCTTCACTGAACTCATTCTGAAACCCGACCACTTTGGGGTTTAAAATCAATGACTTTTTTAGTCAACAGAAATTGATTGAGCATTTATTACATATCAGGGATTTTCTTAGGTACTGGAGACACTTTGCTTAATGCCAGGATTCAAATTCAATGTGGAAGATTTATTATTTAAATTATAGCTAGTGAGACAAGCCTTGTTTAATGAAAATCTTTTCTTTTAAGCATGTGGTAGAAGTGAACCAAGACTGGAAGAGATATGAAAGTAAGTTTTCTGTACTTCTAATAACTCAGAGAACCCAAACCCCTTGAATAATGGTGAATTGCAATAGTTTAGAAAATCAAATGTGTTCTTGGTGCTCCCTGGACTGGTGTACAGAATATTTTTGAAATCTAGGATTCTCTTCTTGTCCAGCATCCTAACCCTCTCTCCCAAGATGTAAAGGGCATTTTACCCAATAAATAGTTTTCCTTATCTTTCTAGGTTTGGCTGGATGACTATGCTCCTCCCTCAGATAACCAGGACCTTTCTCCTATCATGGAATTATCATATTTTCTTTAGTTCTATTTTGTCCTTCATACATAACTACTAACAACCTGGCAGCAGAAACTATGTATTTATTGATGGACATTTAACCCTAGAGTCTGGCATACAGTAAGCATTCAACGTGTACTGGTCAAATTAAACTACTATAGTACAAAGATTACAGATTCTGCCTCTAAATCTAAATCTCACAGGTTTCTACTCCATTTATTCTTTCATTTATCATTTAATAATTATGTATTAAGTGACTACATTTTTCTTTCAAAATTAAGATTAAATACTCAACACGTTCTGCTTATGAAAGCATTTCTAGATATTAATTAACTAACTAGGTCATCAATTTTTTATATTGAATTACTTATTTCCAATGTATTCTATAATTTACCTATTTTAAAATACCACAGTAAGTCGCCTATCTCCCACTCCCCTGCCCTCCTACCCCTCCTCAATTTAAATATACACCCCAGGAGGACAGAGGTTTCTGACTATTTTGTTCACTGATTTATTCTGGGTTCTTAGCAAAGTTCCTGGCATATAGTAATTACTTAATACATATTTTTTTTGCCTGAATGAAATAATAAATAAATGAATACACGGCAGAAAGAACTGGTTTGTAGATTAAAACCCTGGTTTTACATCCTGGCTATGAAACTCAGATAGTACCAACTCTATGGCATCTGATGAGGATTACATGAGATTACTTACCGTTCGTGCATGCATACCTGAAAAACCATACAGTGCACTGTAGAGATATATAATGATGGAATGTAAATTAAATTTTTAAATTTTTAAAAGTGAGATGTTTATGAAAGCAAATTGGAAAACACTCATATTAAGTATAAGGTATTATCAGTAATATTAAGGTATAAAAGTTTCATGTTACAATTATATTGATAATAAAATCACTTATTTATTTTCTATTTCATTTTAAATAGTACACTACTCTCTTTATATACATGATTTTTAATTCATGTACTATAGTTCTTTGGGAAGATATCTCCATGTTGTGGCTAAAGAACCTGAGACTCAGCAAAACTGAATAACCTATCCAAGGTTCACTAGTGAGTGGTGGGATGAAATGACTTGCCAGAAAGATAATCTAGCTTTTATAGTTCACTTTTTGTCCTATACTACCGCTCAATTAATAAAGATACAAAACTTACTTTAAAATTGGAAAATAAATCTAAAGAATATGTCTTCAAATCTCAAATAATCTTTCATTTATATTTGATTAGTCATCTATGTACTACTTTCATAAAAGGGAAAAGAGAGTATAAAATAGAAATTCATTAAGTAATTTATTTTAATTTGCTGGAGGGCCCATGCACTTGCCAGAAAGAGACAGAAAGAGGGAGAACAAAAAAGTGAGACTATCCCCACATAAGGGATGATTATGCCACCATCCCTTCTCCCCCCATTTCTCCCTTTAAGATTTTAGGCACAGGCACATATGCACCCAGCATGTTTTTCACACCACTGAGTCTGGAATTTGAACTATGCAGTCAACCATGTGGGATTCGGCTACCTTAACTCTCATTGGCATTGGCTGGCCCAAGAAATGAAAAGGTATATAATAAGTATTTATTGGCTTTTATTTTGAGTTTTATAAGATAATCAGTGAAAATTTAAATTAATTTCTAGTTTATCACTCTCTGCCTACCTCATCAACATACCAGGTGACGACTGACATCGGATTGTCCTCAGCTGATAAGCTAGCTCTGTGTAGCTCGTGTGTCACTCACATCAGAGTGAGAGGAGAAAAAGCAATGTGCTGCTCACACACTCCGTAAGAAAGCCAAATGGCCTTCGTGGGAGAACTTACAAAAATTCCTTTGAGGGAACCAGCAGTTAGTGTAATGGTTATGTTGCTGGACTCCCACATAGTCGATGGCGGTTTGCCTCCTGGACCCAGTGGCTTAAAACTCACGCCAGGAGCGTGTGCATGCGTGCCCAAGATCCCGAGAGAAGAATGGAGGAGAAGGGATTGCGGCGTGACCATCACCCCTGGGGGGTGATTTCTCGCTTTCTGTCTCTATGTCTCTGTCTGTCTGGCGAGCGCATGTGCCCTATAGCGAAAACCTCTCCAAAAAAAAAAAAAATTCATTTGATATCACCTACTACTGATTTTTGTTCTCAAAACACAAGGAAATGGTTTAAAGTAAGTTTTAATTCCAAATGAAAATATAACTGGTCCAGCACTCAGCTAAACCCACTAACAGATTTTCTATAGATCCAAGTAAGTGACTCCTTGTTCATTTGACATGAAAGAAAAAAGCTTGTTCTAGGGCCAGCCAGTGGCCCAGCCCTCATGCATCACTCTACAAGGCTGGACTCATGTGGCAATATCCCATGTTTATGGGCCAAGGTCTTCCGGAACACTAGGGCACAACTGTGTGGACCCAGGATCCAGGCTGGATGAGTATGAGGTCACTGTCTGCATCTTTTTTGCTCTCTCTCCTGTTCTCTCTTCCCATCTCTATCATACAGAAAGTAAGTAAAATTTTAAGAACAAAGAAAATTTTTGTTATAATTAAAGCTGAAAATGTATTTATAATCACTGTTCAGTTATAAAACAGATTCTCTTTCTGAGACACTTCAGTGGATGCCAATGTTTTTATCAGTTGGTTTACTTCCCAAATTTCAAGCATCTTATTAGATACCAATTTGCTTGTGATCAACTGACCTCTGTAAAAAGGTAAGTATTATGACATTTATATACAGGAGTCCAGGCACAGGGGCATTACAGAAGACAGCTGTGCACATTGTGTAATAGTAAGTGCTCTGGAGCCAAATGTCCATGGTTTTTGTTCTGGTTTCACCACTTAATGTGCTGTATGCCCTTGAACATTTTATCCCAAACTGATACTAACACTAGTGTTTCTGTGAAGAGCAAAGGAGATAATAAAATAGTTAGACTAATGGTAGGCACAAATTAAGTGCTATTTTTACAAAAGAACAGAAAACAAGAAGCTTGAGAACAGAAAACAAGAAGCCTTATGCTTTAAAATACCTGGACAGCTTTTCTCCTGCAAATGCAGACTCACAGATATCACTGTCCATTTGTGTGTGATTAAGGATATGTTACATATAAGATTCACACGAAAAGGAGTTAAATCCTCACATCAAATCACACAGTCTATTCTTTAAGAGAGACAATTTATCAGCTAAGAGTAAGCAATCACTTACTGGATATATTAGAGACTAAAAAAACAAAACAAAAGTACTTTATTGTAAAAGCTGAGGAAGTTAAAGAAAATTATTGAAACTGAAATGGTGTAATTATAGTTAAATATTTTCAAGAGGTAAATGATCGGCTATCTGTACCGGTTTCATAATACAACTGAATATATTATTGAAATGCCATCTGTCAGAGTTCATTGTTGCTAGAAGGAACAATGGGATACCTCATTTCACTCTGACTTGCTGGGAAATCAGCATAGACTGAACTCTTCTTTTTGTGGTGGTTTCTGTGTAAAGGTAGAGCATGAAAGCCAACTAGGGGAAATAATGTGAAGTTAATAGATGCAGCAGAATAATTACCAGTGAAAAAATATGTATTATTAGGCAGCTATGGATTCAGTAGTGGTTAAAAGCCAGAATTTCTGGATTTAAAACCCAGCTTTACCAGTTATCAATCATAAACTTGACCAAGCTACTCTTAACCTTCCTGTCCCTTACTTTCTTCATTTGAAGGTCAACAGGATGATCCTATCTATCTTATAAGGCAGTTGTGAGGTTTAAATGAATTTCTCCATATGAAATGTTTAAAGTAGTGACTGATCCATGATAAACATTAAAAAAATAAACAATTTTTTAAAATTCTCTTTATAGAAATATCATCTTCTATGTATGTCAGTAATAAAATGAACTGATAAAAGAATGCTTCACATTCTTTAGGAAAGTTCAAGTAATACCTCTTTCAGGTTGAGTAATAATTAGCAAAGCAAACAGGTAGCAAAGTCACTGACAAGAGAAACAGTTTAATGAATGGGTTAAATTTAGAATTTGACCAGATCTATATTTAGAAAAATACCCACTGGTACTAGAGTTTATGATTGAGGTGGAGGAGATACGGATGGCAGAGAAACTGGTTAAGACACTATGGAATATTTTAGGGTAGGAATTATGAGACTCTCCACTAGGGCACTGCTAATAAGCAGAAAAAAGCATGAGTAAGTATGATAGTCTGTATGGATAGAGTATAGACAAGATTCAGAAACTGACAGAATATAATTATAGAGGGAGAGAGCGAATTTAATAACAAGCTTCAAGAAGTAGATTTGTAAAAGTAGTTCCAAGGGCATCTCTGAACAGTGATTAGCAGCTGTAACAATCATTAGCAACAGAACAGAGTCTTCCTAGAGGCTACTTCAAGGAAGAGACATGAATGATCCTTTGTATCCTGGAGTGCTTGCCACAAAAAACTGATGACAGTTAAAAAAATCAAGTGCCAAAAATCAGTAGAATCCTTTTGGAAAATAAATTGATGGTAGTCATAAAAAGCTACAAAACTGTTCATAATAGATCATTCCATAGTTTTACTTATAAATGATTTCACTAAGTTTAGTCAGTAGGGGGATTTTTAAAAAGCTATGTATGCAAAGATGTAATCTGGACAGTATTGGTTATGGGAAAATGTCTGTATAGCCTCAAATACTAGATAGTATATCAACTCCTAGAATGTTATACAAACAGTAAAAAGTATACATTTGAATACCCCCTCTGACTTACTGAATTCACAATATTTGTTTTATAGATAATTTTTTTTAACCATCATAATTCTCAACAGTAAGTATTGCTATCCCCATTTTAGAAAGAAAAACTTAAAGCTGCAGAAAATTTTAAAAATTTTCTACAGTCACCCTGCTAGTGACTGGCAGAGACTAGAGTTATGGCCTGGCATCAGGTTCTGTTAAGGGATTTAGGATCCCAGTTATGTGTGTTCATGGCTGTAAGACGTTTGCCTCCTCTGCTTCCATAGATGGGAAATAAAAGAACATAGATTTAAACTCAAGTCAGGTTCAATGACTATGAACACCAGGCTTAGGAAGTAATGTTTAAATGAGCAAAGTTAAAAGTCAAGCCAGTCTTTGACTTCAACCAGAATTGTACACCTGATAGAAAAATAAAAGTTGTATGCTTAATAGATAAGTAAACAAAGGGTACATGAGAAATTAAAACTGCTGTGTGTTAAAATTTTTCTAAGATATTACTAGAATTTCGTTTTATAAAGACAAGGCATTTAAAATCAAGTTGCTATTAAGGTTAAGAAAAAACTCTTCTCTAGTGTTTTACACACACACACACATCTCAAACTCTCAGCACATTTTTGAAAATCAATCACAGAATGTTTATTGAATATCTGTTTGCCTGAGAATAAATCTGAAAGATGCTTTCAACCACTCATGAGTTGATTCTAGATTCAAAGCGTAATAAAATAATATGAAGCACATATTAAAGGTACAAAAGTAGTTTAGCTATTATTATTAAAAACCACTTGGTCTATTGTGGGCCTTTCATAACTATACTTTATTTTTAATTAATTTATTTATAATGAAATATGATTATTTTTCAATTAACTACATTCGAACAAATAACCAAATTTTAAATAATCTAAATCATAAAATGCTCATTTTGAATGCTTCACTATTCAGTGTCTCTTCATACTATAGACTACAAAGTCAAATGAATTAAAGTCACTGAAAAAACTGATTTTTTGAAAAATAGATATGTGGAGGGGCCAGCAGGTGACATGGTGATTAAAGGTGCTAGATCCCACATGTCCAACTGTGATTCAAGTCCCGTAACTGGTGACTTCCTTTCTCATGTTCCCACTTTCTCTCTGATCAAATTGGAAAATAATAATAATAAATAAAAGTTAAAATAAAAATAATTCTTAAAAAAATTTAAAAAATAGATATGTGTAATAAAATAACATATTAACTTGAAATGTTCATTGAGCTGTCTGATCAGCATCAGCTATGTTTGAACTCTTACAGAGAGTGAGAAATAAATGTGCATTGTGTGTTTCTTAAAAATTTGTTTTTAATTGTAAAAATTTTTACTCATATTAAAAATATTTCTGAAGCATGAAAGATAGGACATTAAAGTGTCAGGAACCTAGATTTGGATCGTAGCTCTGCCTTTTAAGATCTTGGGAAAATCACTTAATTCTCTAGACATTCATCAACAATTTCCTCATTTATAAAATTGGGATGGGAATAAAAAATTGATTTTCTTCCAGAGATGTTGTAAAGTTTAAAGATATACCAGGCATTTATCAAAGTATGTCTGTTAAATTAAAATATTAGCTGTTATTGTTAAATCTAAAAGATGCCTAACATTTCTACTATTAATACATATTTTTAAATTTCCACTGTGTTCCCTAAATGCTCAGCTTTGCTTGAGCCAAAACCTTAGTAATAGAATACAGCCATAAATTTAGTGCTGCACTCAAATCAGGCAATCTTTGCTCTCTACGTACAGAATTTATAGTGGTGTTTGGCTTACATCTGGTACTTAAAACTAATTTAATGACTTAAAACTCAAAAGTCATGAAAATGTTTTAGTGTTTCCAAAAAGTCAGCTTTTTTGAGCAAGAGGAAAAATGACTTGCTCTCTCTTTTACATTTTTATTCTTTTGCCTGGGATAATTATGCTCTTTGATTTACAGTACAATCTCTATAAATCTTTGGTTCTTGATTTCTTTCAATCATTGTTCTTATGTTCTTTAGAGTTGACATATTTTATATAATGACTTAATTCCATTTAAGACTTTCATTAAATTGAAACATCTCTTTTTTGCAGACTAAAGAAATATGGTCCATGTGTGCTATGGGGTGTGTGTGTGTGTGTGTGTGTGTGTGTGTATGTGTGTGTATGTGTGTGTCTTTGAGAAAGGAGAATAATGATAATATGAGAGAGGCAAGATAATTTATATTATCCTACAGCATGTGGCATAAAATAATGCAATTGCCTTTATGCTTCTGTATACTATTTTGTGAGTGACAAGAAGGTTTAAGTCCACCCATAGCACTTGACATAGTGCACATAGGAAACATGACTGTATTTTTGAATAAGTGTTTATAAGCAAGAAGGAGTAAAAAAAGAGGAAATAAGAGAAGGAATTAGAATGTAGATAAAGAAGGAGAATGTTTTCATGTTATTAATATGGTCGACTAACCTTAAAGAGCTCCTGCATAGATGGATATGATAAATTTGCTAATGCCTTATTAAGAAGACTGAAAAATGATCTTTCCTTGCTTCATCTGATTCCACTTTATTCTAATTGGGTATATAAATGGATAGGTAAGTACTCACCTGATCATCAATCCTGAATCACAGATTCGATTTCTGGCAAATTTTCAGATAATATAGAAAAATAAAAATATTTATCTTGGCGATATTAGGTTTTGAAAAACTGTGGGATCATAAGTTGTCAAAACACTAAAGATCAGATTTATAAATGCCCTTAGAGTCAATCCATCATGCAAGCTACTGTTTTTATTATGCTTTTCCATAGGGAGATTATTTGAGGATCTTTTGGCCTTACTTCAAAGCATGTATGATTTATTTTTGTTGGATAGAGAGATTTTTCCTCGTGGCATCTAGAAGGAAACCACCATTCAGCAGATAACTTCTTATCCCCACCTCTTTTAAAAGGTGGCAACATAAAATCTCAGAAACCTTAGATACTGATGTGAACTAAGAGAATTAAAATGTATTTAAGGTGGAAGCTCTTCAATTGTAATTGAACATCCTATCTTTGGCATTGATTATCACTATTTTTATTTATACCTGTTTATTTGGAGAAAATCTTCGGAAATTTTTAAGAGATAAAGCAAATTCTTATAACTGGCTGGGAACTGGAATCAATAATAATTTTTTATATCCTGTTACTTTCATAGAATGTTTTAGAACTTATTTTTCCCCTTTCAATTAATCATTATCATTCTCATCTATTAAAACTTAAATTTCAGTGTATGTATGCCTGTTTTTCTCTTATTTAAACAAAACAGTTACAGTATCTAATCACCACTCTTTAATATAGTATTATTAATATCAATAATTGTTGTCTATGACATTTATAATTCCTTATGTTTTAAACTGTGTTTTCATATTTATTTTCTCTCAATTCTTACATCTCTATGAGATTAAGAGAACTCAGAGAAACCAAATATCTACAAAGATTCTATCTTATATTTTTTATGTCTATAGCTAATATTTGATAGTAAGCCTAGACTAATGTACTGATTAAACTGAACATAATCCAACTTCTCGGATTATATAATTATTAGATGTAATTATTCCATTGCATTGTCAAATTAGTTGGACACACTGGGGCCAGCAGATTGCCAGGCGCGCGTGTGTGTATGCCCAAGATCCTGAGAGGAGAATGGAGGAGAAGGGATTGCAGCATAGCCATCCTCCCTGGGGGGTGATTTCTCGCTTTCTGTCTCTCTGTCTTTATCTGTCTCTCTGGTGAACACACGCGCTCTGGAACAAAAAAACCTCTCAAAAAAAAAAAAAAAAGGCTTTCCAAACCCAATTGTTGCTGACAATTGTTAAAGTGCTTAGTGTTCCCTACGTACAGAATATACATATTCTTAGGATTCTGCAAAGGTTGCTAAAGTTTACCACAGCTGCCTGATAAATCAATAGTTGTGAGCTGTTGCATTTATTGTTAATATTATTAGACTTTGCTGATTCTGGTTGCTGACTTTTAAGCGCTTTGGAGAAACACAACATAACAACGTGAGAAAAAGAGCATGAATGTATTTTATTTTATTCCTGATATAGTGCATGTGTATGCACATGAAAGAGAGACAAAGAGAGAGAGGAGCCCTGTCTAAAAGTCTGATCACACTATGATCCCCTTACTCCAGTCTCCAGCCTGTCAGATCCTGGGCACTCTATGTCCTGTGTGCTTCAGCCTGACTGGGCCAGGTATTGAACTGTGGTCACCATGTGGAATCAGGCTTCTTTTGAGCAGCATATATAGGATTCTTCTTTTCTTTACCACTGTACCACAGAGTTAGCCCAGAATTTAATGTTATCGAGCACTAATCATGTGGTAGGAATTCATCTGATATTTTATTTACATTGATCACATACGCACAATAATTTGATGAGACAGACATTATTAGCCCCAATTTAGAGATGAGGAAATATAGTTCCTGTCTTCAACTTATAATGTAGTTGGAGAGACAGAAAACATAAAATAAACAAATTTCAGGACCAGTAGTTTGCCTAATGGATATGTCATTGGACTCCCATGTAGTGAACCGCAGTTTGGTTCTGGCCCGGTGGCTTATACTCACACCAGGTACATGTGCGTGTGTGCCCAAGATCCCAAGAAGAGAATGTAGGAGAAGGAACTGTGGCATGGTCATACCCGCTGGGGGTGGGGGGAGAGGTAGTGATTACTTGTTTTCTGTCTCTCTGTCTCTCAGTCTTTCTGGTGAGCTCACGTGCCCTATAGCAAAAACCTCTCCAAAAAATAAAATAATAAAATAATAAAACAAAATAAACAAATTTCCTATCTATCTTTCAGGAACTTTTAGGTTATAACTTATAGCTTCTCAAAAAAAATTAATTGTTGGAAAAGTCATGACGTATTTTATTCTAAGCAAAATGTGTCATGAATTTTCTGATGACCTGCTAGTACTGCCTACATTGCAGATGATTTTTTCTAATAATATTATGACCAGATAATATATTTGGAAATAAATCATGGATAATGCTTTTCTTTTTTTTTTTTTTTGGAGAGATTTTCACTGTAGGGTGCATGCGCTCGCCAGACAGACAGAGAGAGACATAGAGAGACAGAAAGCGAGAAATCACCCCCCAGGGGGGGATGGTCATGCCGCAATCCCTTCTCCTCCATTCTCCTCTCGGGATCTTGGGCACGCACGCACACGTGCCCGGCGTGAGTTTTAAGTCACCGGGTCCGGGACACGAACCGCGGTCGACTACGTGGGAGTCCAGTGACATAGCCATTACGCTAACTGCTGGTTCCCGATAATGCTTTTCTATACATTTTCTTCGTATACCTTGTGTGTCCTTTTACAACTGTGTAACCAGTGGCCTTTACTGAAGAAAAAGGGGATAAATACAGCTGAGAACAAGAAGTTATTGCTCAGCCTTGAATTTCAAAACACAATGTTTAAAGTCCTTATCTAACATAAGAGGCAGAGAGCCAAGCACTTGCTGAAAGAGTGGGTTTTCTTGGAAATTTAAAGCTAGACATTAAGTATCAAAGGAGGAGAAATGGGCATAGATTATGACGATCAGCCACACAGTCCAAAAGAAGGCTTGATTTAATACCTGGCTTCCCATCCCAAAATAAACAGGTGTTTTACTGTTTAGAAAGAGAGAATGATTCAAAGTGAATAAGACTGAAGTAGGGGCACAAGTGGTTGCCCAATAATGGACCCACTATTAGGATTAAACACTCGGGGTGGGTAAGACAAAAACATCCAAATAGCTTTAACAGTATCCCTTTATCCACTCTTGGGATTTTCTCCTGCAAAATATAACAATGGAAATCTGCTAGTCTTTTTAAACACCCAGATTTATAATTTGTTTCTGAGCAACAACGTATCCATTCAGCAGACTAAGAGGTAACTACAGATATAGATCCCAGAACCTGTATCCCAGTGGATTCTTCATGAAAGACATGGAAGTTCCCCAACACGGCACAGGGAAAAGATGTACTCCCACATTAGTATGTATCACACTCTCTCACATACAGACACACATACACGCACCACCAGCAGCAACAGCAGAGAGAAGGAGCAAGAATACAATGTTTCAGACAAAAATTGACTCAGGAAATACAAATTTCATGAGTACAAAAATGCGGCCTTGTGAGATACTTTGCTATCAGCCATGGAGTTTTTTTTTTTTTTTGGAGAGATTTTCACTGTAGGGCGCGTGAGCTCGCCAGACAGACAGAGACATAGAGACAGAAAGCGAGAAATCACTCCCCAGGGGGGATGGTCATGCCGCAATCCCTTCTCCTCCATTCTCCTCTCAGGATCTTGGGCACGCATGCACACACGCCCGTCGTGAGTTTTTTAAGCCACCGGGTCCGGGACACGAACCGCAGTCGACTACGTGGGAGTCCAGCGACATAGCCATTACGCTAACTGCTGGTTCCCTCAGCCATAGAGTTTAAAAGCTATGTTTTGGCACATCAGAGCTTGTAACTGATTATAAATTTAAACCTACTAAAATTTAAAAAATATCTATTTAATAGTTGATAACACATTTGTATCTATTTATCTCAATTTTATTCTTATGACCAAATAGTCAACTAGATATTAACAATATTATTTTTATACAGATGACATTATAATAAAATAAGTCACAGACACATGTGAGTGTGTGCATATACACACACAAAAAGGTTAATTGTTAATGTTGTATTAAATTCTTTTGTTGTTTTGCTGTTTATTTGTTCCTCAAATATTTATTGAACAGGTACTACGTGCTAACAGCTAGGTATACAACAGAGTAAGGTGCTATGTCTGATGACATAATGCTTATCCTAGTAAAGACAGCACATAATCAATTGGAATATAAAATATATACAGTAGGTATATATTTGCAAATTACTTTGAAAACAAAGAAGAAAAACTACAAACTACCAGCTCTCAGAACCTCCACTATTTAACAATGGTAGGTTCAAGTCGACAATAAGCCTCTGTTTTTTGCATCTTTGTGTAGGAAGTTGTAGTCCCTCCTCTTTAACCATTAGTTTTAAAAATAATGATTTTTAGTAGTTGATATTCATCTATGGTATGAAGAAACCAAAGGCATTATCTGGAAAAGTGTTTAAGATAAATAGTGGAATAACTTGCTAATTAAAAATCTTACAAGGATTTAGTTTTTGGTAACAGTTCATGTAGTGGACAGTTCAGGATGGGAGAAGGAGGAAGGTATAGAAGGCCTTTATGGAGAAACTGACATTTGGAACTATAATTTAAAGAATCACTAGAAGGATTTGGCCAGTATTTCTAGCAGATAACAAGGCTTAAGGGAGACAGAGTGTACTTTTAGAGCTTCTGGTAGCTCAGTATGGCCAGAATATTGAATGCATACAGGAGGATGGTTAGAGCAGAAACCACAGTATATATATGAAATCCATATCAAAAAGTTTGAAAACAGAGAGTCAGTGATGACTGGATCAGAAGTTTCCTAAGTAAATTTTGTACTTCACAAATTTCAAGATCACAGAACCTCATAGTGATGGCATTAGAGGAAGAAGAGACCATAGGAATTGAGTGTTCAATGAAGGCCAGACCAGGGCTACTGGAGATGGGCAGAGGCAACACAGAGAAATCCTAAACTGGAGGACCAAAGGTGAGATCAATGAGAGAAAAGGAATTCGGAAACTTCTTAGAAATCAGAGATCATGAAACTAGGAGAAAAATGTACATGCTCAGCAGGGAGAGAAAACATAGGAGATTTAAGTGAATAAGTAATATAAACGATCAAGAGTGATTTAAGAGAAAGACATTTTCTATCAGTGATACATTCTATGAGAGTATACCATATTTTAACCTCCTGCGTACTTAAAATACCACAAGAAAACAACAGATATCTAGATATACAAACATGTACAGTATGTTTCTTCAGGTGAGTATACTGAAAGCAAGAAAACAATAGCTCCTAAAAATGACATTATTTATATAGAGTTTGTGAAAAAAGCACACACATGTTAGTAGATACTAGAGTCACTTGGATTTTATTTTGTTCCTTAGGAAACAGAAAATAGAAAATTGGGCCAGCACATGGCATGTAGATTAAGGTGCTAGATCCCACATGGAGAGCTGCATGGTTCAAGTCCCAGAACAAGCGGATTGTGAATCACACTGAGTGTGCCCAAAAATCCTGAGAGGAGACAGGGGAAGGGATTGCAGTGTAACTATCCCTTCGTGAGGTGGGGGGTGATTTCTCATTTTCCCTCTTTCTCTCTCTCTGGTGAGTGCAGGTGCCCTATTAAAACTAAAAAGAAAAAAAAAGAAAAGAAAAGAAAATAGAAAATCTAAGGTGTTTCAATAAGTGGAATCTCTTACAATTTTGAATTTGTCGCTTAGTAATGAACAAAGGGCAGGCTATTAGAGAAATAACACACATTATAGCCCTAGATAACATTCAAAATGTCAAGAATAAAGTTAGGTAAAATGCCTTTTTCACATTAAGAGTTAAAAAAAAAAGTCTATGTCAATATCTACTAACTGAAAAGACTTTTCCATTTTTCAATGACAATCATAATAAAGACAAGTTATCAAGGGTAACCAAAATTATTTTAAGTAAATGGCATACATTGTCTCACTGGATCTTTTCCCTGAATATTCTGTGAGACCAGAATCAGTATGTATATTT
Source organism: Tupaia belangeri chinensis (assembly GCF_000334495.1). Taxonomy (NCBI): domain Eukaryota; kingdom Metazoa; phylum Chordata; class Mammalia; order Scandentia; family Tupaiidae; genus Tupaia; species Tupaia belangeri. The sequence goes on from NW_006204388.1 coordinate 2,149,135, forward strand.
TACAGATGACAAAACTGAGACTTACACAGACTGACCTGTCCCTTTCACAGCCGTAGAGAGGCAAGCCCAGTGGAAGCGGAAGCCCTTGCTCCTGTTCACAAATTTTATGTTGCTTCTCTTCACATTTTCTCTTTATGATCAATAGAATATATATTTCACTGTATCTTTGGGCAACTCACTTATACTTTTGGGGGAAGTAGGGATTCAGGAAAGCAAGGGGTAAGAAGACTGGCAGTAGTGCAGTAGTGCTGGGCTCCTTACTATTATTATCCTGCGTAGTCTTCAGTTAAGCTTCCCATGAGGAAGCTTATCATTTGGATGCAGATGCTCCTCTTATATGGGGAGAAACTGAAGATCAGAAGGGAATGGAGGAAGCATATGGCTCAAAAACATGGTTTACAGGTAAACAGTGGAACAGAAATCCTTGGGACTCCACTACAGGACCCTGCCTGCAACAGCAAAATGTTTCTTTGGAGGAATATATCAGGTCTCTTTGGGAAACTTAGCTCATTTTAAATATAGTAGAATATTTGTTTAAATAAAGCAAAGAATGTGTTTGAGAATGTTGTAAGTGGAATTTGATAGCTTGTGTGCATCAAGATAAGAAATTGTGATTTATTTTTTTAGAGATATTTTTGCCATAAAGGTACATGCACTCACCAAAGAAACAGAGAAACAAAGAGACAAAAAGTGAGAAATCATGCCCCAGGGAGGATGGCCATGTCTCAGTCCCTTCTCTTCCCCTTTCCTCTCAGGATTTTGGGCATGCATATAAACGTGCCCAGCATGAGTTTTAAGCCATCAGGTCTGGGGCTGGAACAACAGTTAGCCATGTGGGAGTCCAGTGATTTAACCATTACACCATCTGCTGGTCATAAAAATTGAGAAATGTTTTATACGCAATGGGAACTATTGAGGATCTCAAAAAGGAAAACTAATTCTACAAAGAAGTCATTCACAAAGATTAATTTTACAGATGGGTGAAGGAGACTAGAGTCAGCAAGACTAATTACAATATTTAAGTTCTTATGCTTAAGGAAGGAAAAAGAAAGAAGGAAAAACCTCTTAAGTAGGTCAGTATTTTAAGATGAAAAAAAAAATTATCTTTGACTAGACTAATACACAGTGTATTCATGCTGGAAAAATCCATTTTGTATGCTATAAAGATGTACAGTGATTGAATATTGAAAAAATAAGAAAATTTTTAAAACTTTGAAGAAAAATATTTACATAAATATGTTTTGTTTTTCAGAATTGATTTATCCTCCAACATGATTAGAGATAATAAAGTTGGCTAAGTAACAGACTAGCTCTCAGTACCTCCACTATTCAATAATTGTAGGCTCAAGTTTACAATAAACTTCCGTTTTTTGCATGTTTGCACAAGAATCTGCAGTCTTTCCTTTTTTTAATCATCTTTTTTATAAGCAAAAAGCTTTAGTAGTTGATATTTATCTAAGACATGAAGAAACCAAGGGCATTATCTGGTAAAGAGTTTTAATATAAACAATGGAATAAGTTGCTAATTAAAACTCTTAGAAAGGTCTATTTTTTTGGTAATAGTTTATGTAGCTCTTTCTGAACTCATCGGTGGCTGGCTGTGTCATTCTGACAAGGTCAGTGGCCCTCATTTAACTGGTTGCAAGTGTTTTATCGCATATTGTTCTTTCAAGAAATGTTTACTGTGATAGCACACAACTTATTTTTGACATCTGCAGCTTCTTTCAAAGTTTCTTTTTTTTGTGTTTGTGGTGTAAACAATAATAAGTATCATAGATACTTCCAAATATGATGATAATTATATTTGTTATGGCGATTCAATTTTTAAGTTTGTTACACTATGTGCAAGATACCCACGATTTAGCCATCTTTTTAAATGCTTTAAATTCCATGCAGAAATTTCACGTAGCTTGAAATTTTGTAAGGAAATGCTAAAGGTATTCCTTGTAGAAAAGATCAGAGTATTCTACAACAAGGAATTTTCCTGCTATAATAAAAATTTCCTAAATATAATGCTCTAGCTTCTCAATCGAAGAGAAAGGTACTTTAAAGCCTATAAATTATACATTCTTCTGTTTCTCCCTTTAACATGACACAACTTTAATGATTAGATATTTCTATTTATTTCTTAAAAATTATATTTGTCCATAGAGTTGGTGAGGATGGCATGTAAAAAGTGCAAATAATGCCTAGATAACTTCTTGAAATGATAGTAAGCCCCCAATAAATATTAGCTCCTTTCTTCTCCTTTTATTCCACTTGTATATACATTTATTTTGAAGTAGTTTTATAAAGACTTGGGATGAAGTATCTCAAAATATGATAAAGAAGCGGCTGTGGATCAGTAGCAGCTCATATTTAATGGACATGGATGAAACACTTTGTATAGTATTCTGTTATATGTACAGAGATAAAAGAGAATATGACAGCAGAGGCCTTCCCCCAGGAAGTGATCAGTCAGTTGAAATAGAAATATAAAAAAGAACTTAACCAGGTAAAGAGAGCAGTAAACAAGGACAGCACATGTAAAGGCCCTGAAGTTGTAGGAAGCAAGACATTTCCTGGGTTGAAAGATGACCAATGTTTTTTGACAAGTAGAGGGAAAGGTGGAGTGTAGATAGTGACAAGACTCAAAGGCCATAGGGAAAAGTAAAAATTTTAGGCTTTATGCTAAAAGTAAGAAAATCAATAAATTATTTTCATCAGGAAGGGAGTAAGGTGATTGCATTTGCATGCTCAAAAAATGATTAAGGTAACAGTATGCCTGATTATTTTTCGTAATTAAGTTATTTAATCATCACAATATTTATGTGGGATCCATATTTTTATGTTCACTTCAAGAATAAATGAATTATGATATAAATAGTTAAAATAATTTTCCTAAGTTAACCTAGCTTGAAAGTAACCAAAAATAAATGAAACACAAATATTTGTTCTGACTGCAGTGCAGCTATGCATGTCGCCAAACCACAAACATGAGTAAATTAAAATTTTGACAGCCATTGGATTAAACAAAAGTTAATTGAGAGATATTTTTTTTTTTCCCCTATAGGGTGCAGACATTCTCTCAAGAGACTGAGAAGCAAAAAGTGAAAAATCAACCCCTGGGGGTTGGCCATACCACAATTGCTTCTCCTCCATTTTCCTCTTGGGATTTTGGGCACACACACACACACACACACACACACACACACACACACACATTGTGAGTTTCAAGCCTACAGGTCTAGGACTCAAACCACAATCGGCCATGTCGGAGTCCAACGATGTAACCACTACACTGTCTGCTGGTCCCCTCCAATTGTTTTTTGTTTTTGTTTTTATTTTTAGAATCAATTAGTTCCTTTTAATTTGACCAGAGAGAGTCAGAGAGAGAGGAAAAGTAAAAAAGCAAGCAACCAAGTTCAGGACTCGAACTACACTTAGCTACGTGGGAGTCCAGCACCTTAATAACTAGGTCACCTGCCGGCCCTGATAAAACAAAAATTTCAAGGCTAGGGCAGCACATAGAAAGAGAGTAATATAGGTTAGGCAATAAGGCATAATAAAATGACATGTCTTCCAGCAGAGAAGATCTCCAAAATGCCTTCAAATATTTCTAGCTTGTGGAATCAGAGAGAAAGCAAATTCTGTGGAAATGGTCACTCTGTCCAACTTTGCCTCTGATGCTATATTTTTGCTGATCAATTTGGAGTCCACTTTCTCATAAACCATAGCCAGTCTCAACAGGATGTTTAGGATGAGGGATGCAAGTGATCCCAAGCCTTGACAAGCACAAAAATAAAAGGCATGCTGACGAGCCATATTCATCAAAATAAGTGAACTTTTCCATCTCCCTCAGATCACCCTGGAGTTGGGTTCGCTCTGCCATTTTGCTTATTTATCTGGGCACAGAAGATATTCATTATGAGGCAGAACTGGCAGTCCCCAATATTTTTCTATCTTGAAGAGGCCTTACGTACACCCTGATGATTAGTATGATAAAATGAACCCCTCTGAGAGTCTTTGTGTGGATAATACCACCCTTAGTCAATCAAAGAAAAAAACTGAGAGTTAATGTAATGTAACCCATTGTCTGTATTCATAAAACAATTCAAATGGCTTTGCTGAACCACAAGTCTGTTGGTAATCTGTAGCTGAAAATAACAAATAATGCCTATATTTTTATATAATTTCCTCAACCGGGGGTAAGATATTTTTCTATTAAAATAGGAACTGAGAAATTATAATATCATTATACTTTAGCGTGACAGTTCTAGAACATAAAACACAGTCATTTTAAACGCAGCAGTGTTACTTGTCTCTGTTTTATGTTTTGTAGTCTTTGTAATATTTCACTTGATAAAAGCATGCCACAATTACAAAAATGTTTGAAAACCTCGGATCTAGTGGTGAGTGTGTTACCATTTAAAGTACCAGTACATCTTGCTTCAGAAGAACGCCTAAAGGAGTAGAAACTGGAATGATCTAATCTATTCACTTCTGAAGAATTTAATTAATTAGAAATATTCCCAATTTTAATTATTCCATTTGTTAACAAAATAAAAACATTTTCTTTGTGGAAATAGGGTTCACAAAAGAATAATAATTATAATCCAAAGTATCAGACACAGTAGATGTGAACAAATACAAAATATATAAGGTGTTGAGTATGAAAGGGAATTTCAGGCTTTATGAATTGCTTGTAATCTCAAAAGTTCCTAAAATACCAAACACTACACAAATCCTCTAGATTTTGGTAATAAAATAAAATGTTATTCATTAATTAAACTTCAATGCTTGAAAAGATAAATTCCATTTTCCCAAGCTAAAACTGAATTGTTATTAATCTAGATTTCAAAAGAATATTATTTTTTCCAAGTGCCCCATAACTTAGGAAAATAAGGCACTTGAGAAATTTGTAAAATACATTTCAAGTTGATTGGTGGAGAAAAAAAAATCAAAATATACCCATGAATACAACTCTGTTAAACAGATCTACATGCTGGCCAATATCTAAAAGCCAAAAAAGAGGCCCTGGGGAAACCAACAGTTGGTACCCACTACCACTTTGGTGCCAGTCTATTTGGAGGCAGTTATGTTAAGATGAAGAAACCAGTAGGTTGTCAGAGAAGTCATGATCCATTTCTGCACAGAAAAACAAAAATAGGTCATGACTTTTAGGACAACCCATTATCTTTCAAAATGCATGTGCTAACCTCGCTACCCAAGAGACAGATGAAGATTTGGAGGGTCCAAGTTCCTAACGGCATTGCTGAGCCTGTATACCGGAATGGATGCTAGCCCGTTTCTTCCCTTGCCAGGCCAGGCTTGGTTATACAAGTTGTTATGGCCAAAGAACATAAAATATTCAGAATATTCTGATACGCTGTTCATGAGCAGAAGCTTTCTTTGATTTTGTCCTCTTGCTCCTGCCCTCTACTTGGAGAACTACGAATTTCAGTTAAAGGGTGCTCCTTCAGTCTGGATCCTGCAGAGAGAAGACTGAGTGAAGAGGGCTGAGTAGAGTTGCTGCTGTTGCACAGGTCTGTATGTGAGAAAAATATTTGTGCGTAAACCACTGAAATGCTTTGGGTCTGTAGCTCCCACTGCAAAAACTTAGCGGAAGAAAGTATAAAGTAACTATCGTATATAGGTAAGCCACTAAGAGCTGGAACTTTTTATACTTGTGGCTACTGCTAAAGTGAAAAGAGGATTATCATTTTACTTGTATATGCGCTCTCTGAGAAGCAATGTACAGTGTGTTCTAATTAACAAGTCAGTATTCGAAAATGTTGACAATGACAGGTTGCAGGATATAAACCACAAATAGAACAACTTTCAAAAGGGGATAACCATGCCCAGAGAACTCCAAAGTACAGATCCCTGGGTAACTTCCAGATTGTGAGAGGTTAGAAAGTGCTTGAGATGGGTTTTGTAAAAATGAACTCTACCAAGAGTTTACATTACTCTCTTCTGTTCATCTGAGGACACCAAGTTTAAAAGGACTAGGAAGAAAATGTTTTTTATAAACTGTGAAGTATAATGGAAAAGATGGAAGTTATCTGTATTCAGGAGGAATTGGTATGCATTCATTTTTTTCATGCCAAAGAATAATTAAAAGATAACCAAGCTAGCAATATAAAGTGAGTTACTCTAATGCATATTCAATTTTCATTTATTTTAAAACTTTTTATTTCTTCAAAGAGGTTTTAATAATTTTCCCCTCAAAAGTATTCCATATATTTCCAGTAATTTTATATTCGGGGGCTTATTTTTATGAATTGATGCTCTGATTCATGCTTCTTCAATGTGCCAGCCAGTTATTGAGTTTCCCTTCATACTCATCAATGTTCAAATTATATTTGAATAGATTAATTACCTCTCCACAATTCTTCAATCAACAGACTGTACCTCCATATACTCAGTTTCTCTGTCACAAATCTTGGAATAATCTTTTTGTCTTATTGGGACCAGCAGTTAGCGTAATGGCTATGTCACTGGACTCCCACGTAGTCGACTGCAGTTCGAGTCCTGGACCTGGTGGCTTAAAACACACTTGGCACGTGTGTGTACATGCCCAGGATCCCGAGAAGAGAATGGAGAAGAAGGGATTGTGGCATGGTCATCCCCCCTGGGGGTGATTTCTCGCTTTCTGTCTCTCTGACTCTCTCTGTCTGTCTGATGAGCACATGTGCCCTATGGCAAAAACCTCTCCAAAAAATAAAAAGAAATTTATTTATTTATTTATTTATTTATTTATTTATTTATTTATTTATTTATTTATATTTGACCAGAGAGGGACAGAATGAGAGAGAGAGAGTAACAGAAAGCAAGCCACCAGATCCAGGACTTGAACCGCAGTCAGCCATGTGGGAATCCAGCACCCTTAACCACCACATCACCTGCCAGTCCCTCTTGGAATAATCTTTGGTACCACACTTTTTCTCACTATCCCTCCCCTATCAATTCAACCATGAATCAAATAGCTTCTGAAAAGCCTATCTCCGTTCTATCTTTTTCCATTTCCACTACCAAACTCTTAGCCCAAGATACCTTCAGCTCTTACTTAACCTATTGTATACATCTCTTAATTAATGAATACATATTTCTATTTTAGACTTCTGATACAATGTAAACATAGCAGCCCAAATGATCATTTGAACCTGTCAACCAGTTCACACCACTTTGTTGTTTAGAACTGTTCACAGCTTCACACAGAATGCAAGATAAAGAGATCCTACACCAGTAGGAAGCACACCGCTGACATGGTGTTCTTCATGGGACTGTTTCATCTTGAGAACCTTTCAAGAGCCTTCTCTACCCTGTGCACAATGGCAACTCTTAAGGACAAACTCATTGTACCAGTTGCAGAAGAAGAGACAATGGTTCCCAACAATAGGATCACTGTAGTGATTGTTGGACAAGTTGGTATGGTGTGTGCTATCAGTTTTCTGGGAAAGTCTCTGACAGATGAATTTCCCCTTGTGGATGTTGTGGAAGATAAGCTCAAAGGAAAAATGATGGGTCCGCATCACGGGAGCTTATTTCTTCAGACACCTGAAATTGTGGCAGATAAAGATTATTCTGTAGCCGCCAC
>NW_006204388.1:2157074-2158295 GCF_000334495.1 Tupaia belangeri chinensis
TGCCATCTCAATCTGAATTCATTATTCCTCAAATTGTCAAGTATAATCCTGATTGCACCATAATTGTAGTTTCCAATACAGTGGAAAGTCTCACATATGTTACCTGGAAACTAAATGGCTTAACCAAGCACTGTGCAATTGAAAGTGGGTATAATCTGGATTCTGCTACATTTTGTTATTTCATGGCTGAAAAACTTGGTATTTATCCCACCAGCTGCCACAGATAGATTTTGGGAGAACATGGTGACTCAAGTGTGGCTGTATAAAGTGGAGTGAATGCTGTGGGTGTTTCTCTCCGGGAACTAAATCCTAAAATGGGAATGAGAAATGACAATGAAAATGGAAGGACGTGAATAAGATTGTGGTTGAAAGTGCCTAAAATGATACACCAGCTGGGCTATTAGGTTAAATGTGGCTGATCTCACTAAATTAATGTTGGAAAAAATCTATCCAGGACTCATCCAGTGTCAACCATGGTGAAGGGGATACATAACATCAAGAATGAATTCTTCCTGAGCCCTCCATGTACCCTCAATGCTCAGAGATTGACCAATGTCATCAAACAGAAGTTGAAGGATGACAAAGTTGTTCAGCCCCAAAAAAATGCAGATATACCATGGGACATCCAGAAGGACTTAAAAGACCTGTGACTACTAAGTTTTAGACTGTAGAAATTTTTTAAAAAAGACATTGTAATTAACCACAAGCCTTTCATTTTTCATCCATGTATTGGATCACAGTTTGCCTTTATCTTAATAGATGAATGTGGGTTTATAGAATCAAAACCCATGCTTGTTTTAATGCTTGCAGAATGAACCCTTGAACAAATAAAATTAACTATTACAGTGAAAAACAAAAAAGAATGTAAGATTAGAAATCACATTCTTACCTTAGGCAGTCAAGGCTTTGAGGCTGAGATCACATGTGGCTTATATCAGCCGATCTCTCTCTGCTTCTGATATCCAGCCACACTGATCTCCCTCCTTTCAACTACATTGCCCTTCAGATCGAGAAAGTCAAAGTACTTAAAATCTTTAAATTTTCTCAAATAGATTAAACTTTATAACTTCTTAATAATAGCTTTATCACTTTAATAAGTCATACAATATAATACATTTTTATATGAAGGTCCATTTCAGGCATGTTCACATAGCATTTCTGTAGTTGTGACACTGTGAATTCAATGTCAGGAATCTCCTTTTACAAGAGTTTTCACTCTTT
>NW_006204388.1:2158326-2169411 GCF_000334495.1 Tupaia belangeri chinensis
TTCAGAGAGGAGGGAAAGGATAGGTTACTCTCCACTAACAAGTGATCTTCCAAATCTCAATTTAATAACACTTTAGTTTTTGCTCATACTGTATGTTGAATGCATGCATGCTGGATGAGCTTCACTTACTGTAGTTGCTCAGGAACCAGGTTGGTAGAGGTTCCATCACAGCACATGCTTCTACAACTGCAACATCAGGGCAAGAGAAAATAGTGTAAAATATGTAGGTCATAAATACTTCTATTCAGAAGAGACACTCCTCACTTTTTGCTCCTATTGTATTGGCCAAAGCAAGTCACATGGTGATGCCTAACTTCAAAGAGGGGTTAAAAAGTATAATCTTATGATGTTCTCAGAAAAGGAAGAGAAGAAGAAATTGAGAGGACTACACTAATGACTACAAGTCTCTTAGAGGTATTCAGAAGCATAGTTGAAACTAGTCATGCATTGAATCATTCATTTAAACAATGTGTATGTTTTTGTTTTTGTTTTTTTTGTATTAAGCTATGAGCTAGTTTTCTAGGGATAAAAAAATTCAAGTGAGTTCCAATGTCTACTGGTTTTGGAGATAGCCACTGAAAAGTACCACTTAAACTATGATGCTAGTAATGAATAGCCATATACTGAAGCATTCTGAAAGGGTAAAAGTGAACTTTGGGTGATCTTGCAAATCACATAATTAAAGGTTTGATCATTTCTAAAAAGAGATGTAGAGAATGTAATCAAGGAATCAAGTTTCATTAAGCTCTATTCATATTAACTATGTTGTTCACTCAACAACATACTCTAAACAGAAATGACCGGTGTAAGAGTGATCTTTATTCAGCCTAAGGGTAAATTTCTCACTTGATTCACAGTCAAAAGGTGAGAGAAGAAAGCTGTCATAGAATCCTAGGGGTTTTTGTTGCCTTCCTTTTCATTGTAAATACTAAAAAGCTATACATTAATTTTTATGATGTGTGCTCATAGGACTATAGCACTTTTTTAAAGAATTAATTATTATTCTTTAATTTGACTAGAGAGAGAGAGAGAGAGAGAGGAGAGTGAGAAAGCAAGCTGACAGATCCAAGACTCAAAACGTGGTCAGCTATGTGGGAGTTCAATGCCTTAACCACCACACCAACTGCTGGTCTCAGGAATATAACCTTTGATTCCTTACAATATAGTCTATCTTCTACACTAAGAATACACCATTTTATCCATTGTTAAGCAAGAATATTAAAATTATGTTGGGACCAGTAGTTAGCATAATGACTATGTCGTTGGACTCCCATGTAGTCGACCACGGTTCACATCCTGTACACAGTGGCTTAAAACTCACGCTGGGTGCATATGCGTGCGTGCCCAAGATCCCAAGAGAACAGAGGAGAAGGGATTACGGCGTGGCCATCCCCCCTAGGGGGTGATTTCTCGCTTTCTGTCTCTCTGTCTCTCTCTGTCTTTCTGGTGAGCACACGTGCCCTATAGCAAAAACCTCTCACGCCAACGGGCGATTTAGAAAAACCCTCGCAAAAAAAAAAAAAAGAATATTAAAATTATATTTAAAACAAAAAGTAGTCATTCTTATTCTCAGAGCAAAAACATAACTTTCTTTTTTTCTGTATTTTTATTTTCCATACATGATCATACAATTAAATTATACTAAGAAGAAGGGGAAAGAAGACTGAGAACGTCGTTCTTTATATGAATCGCGGCTAACTTTTTACACATGTAAAAGTGAGATTCTCACGGTTTGGGGCCGTCTTGGTCACATGCAAGAACAAAAGTGACAATGGCATCCCTAAGACTTATTGTAGAAAGACTGTCATATTATTCAGTTAGCAGTCACCATTACACCATGTTTTCAGAGCTAAATTTACACTGATTAGTAAGTAGTAGAGAAGGTAAATGATTTGCCAGTTGCTACAGAAATCAGTGCCCTTGGTCTGGGTCAGAGTATGTCTTCTGGATGGGATGTATAAAGAGAATTTTCTGGGACTAAGTGATTCCACAGATATTTTTAAAAAGCAGGGAACCAGTAGTTAGTGTAATGGCTATGTCGCTGGACTCCCACGTAGTAGACCGCGGTTCGCGTCCCGGACCCGGTGGCTTAAAACTCACGCCGGGCGTGTGTGCGTGCGTGCCCAAGATCCCGAGAGGAGAATGGAGGAGAAGGGATTGCGGTGTGACCATCCCCCCTGGGGGGTGATTTCTCACTTTCTGTCTCTATGTCTCTCTCTGTCTGTCTGGAGAGTGCACGCGCCCTATAGCGAAAACTAAAAAAAAAAAAAAAAAAAAAGCAGACCTTAAATATTGTTCATCCAAACCTCGCTCCAACTTTTTAACTCAACAGTACATTTTATTTTAAGGTAAATGCATTCTCAATTACTCGTATTACTAGTTTTTCCAATACACTATATTTTCATAAGCATGCATGCACATTGAATCGATATAGAATGAGGATTTGTTAATCCATACATTAATTCTGATTTGTATTGCCAGAGGTTGTGTGCACTCACCAGAGAGTAAAAGGAACAAGGGTAAGAGAGAAAGTACCTCTCGATGAGGCCTGGTCACTTTGCAATTCCTTCTCTATTTCTCCATCCCGTCGGGATTTTGAGCATGCACATGCATTTGGTGTTTTCTTCAAACCACCAGTGTAGGGATTTGAACCACATTTGGACATATGGGATCCAGCTCCCTAATCACTAGGCTACAGGGTCAGTCCTGTTAAGTCTTCATAAAGCTTTATCTATTTAATGATTTTTATATGGAAAATAAACATATATAGTAGTTTTAATGATTTCTTCCTGTACCAAAGTATAAAAGAACATCATCTTTGCATCCAGCCCCTATGTTCATATTCTGTTTTGATGTCTACCTTGTTTTAGCTTTGGTGGCTTGCTTTTTGTCTGTAGGAAGCAAATCTTAGGTATATCAGGGTAGAAGAGACAAACAAGAAAACAAACACAAAATACCCTTTCTCCTTATATGTTTAAGTGACATCTCACCAGATACATATTTTGAGAAGTAAAACAGGTATTATCATGGGGACTGATTCAAACCCTAGACTGGTAGAGGTCGACATCTTGTTTTATTGTCAATACCTTGTCTCAGGACATTCAGACTTTGTCATGTAAAATGGTGCGTGGGATTATATTCACAGATGCAGAAATGTGTCCCGTTCTATCACACCCACGAGTTGCAGATCAGAACAGCAAAAGCTGGCATGAATAAGAACCACTCTACAAATAAAAAGCACAGCTAATATGCTGATATGTAATGCACTAATTTAGTCATCATGGTGTTTCTTTCATTTTAAACATTATTATGTACTATGAAGTTTTCATTTGTTTTTTAAAGAGGCTTATTAAATGGGACTAGATAGATCTATCTTTTTAGTCAACACTTTTGTTTGCAAATATTTTTACATTTTACTGTTTATAATGCAAATACTTATGTTGAGAGATTTATATCTAATTTCAAAAAATGCTTTACAATTGTTGCTAATATATTTTGATGGTAAGTTAAAAACCATCTTGCCCTAACTTTCCCTGCAACCAAATCTTGATAATGTAGACTGAAAATTTTAGCATTAGAAAAAAAAATTAAGTGGGAATCCTTTATTTCAAATTTGTTTTGTGACTGAAGAACTAAGTCATTAATATAGGTAGACAGATATTTAGAAGTAAGAGGAAGTTCAGATGTTCCTTCAAAATCTAATTGTAAAACAAAAATTCACAGAAATATGTCTGTTTTACAAAATTCCAACTATATCATATTTTATTTTTCTGAATAAAATACTTTCCTGATCAATATTTAAAACAATATTTGATAGACACTTTAAATTACTCTTGTTTATTAGGAAGAAAGCTCATTAGCTGGCCCTTAATGAAATTAGCAGATTTATAGGCTAACTCACTTACTTAAAATGAATAGAGCCTTTCTCCAGCATCCAGTATTCATTTAGCTGGCATTACCTAAAAATATCAATAATTTAAAAGGACATTTTAATTTTCATTAACAAAAGATATGATGTCCAAATTTAGAATGTTTCAATACTAATTCTATATTTTTAAAGTAATGGCATCATTTTAAAAATAGAATACTTAATAAATGTTAAATGTATAGGATTAGAGTCTGACCAGACAGTCAAATCAAAGTAAGGCAATTGTCCAAAAAACTCAGGGCAAAATACAGGGCAAAAATCAAATGAAAAAGAAATGTATTTTGCATGGTGTCATGGTATTGGTTGGCTACATAAATTAAGTTTATTAAATTAAGATTTCTTTTGCTCTTTCATTTTGCTCAGGTATAAAGACCTTCAATATTTCCAGTGATAAGATTTCACTGGAAGAAGCTGAGAGTCTAGCGATCGGTTCTCATGCTGTTTCTCTCACCAGCAGTTAAGACGTGAGAAAGCAGATGGGCCTTGGTTTCCACTTCTAAAACCTGAGGCCCTCTACAGTGTCTTCTAGCTCTGAGTGTTACGAATTCATGAATGGTAAGATTACAGTTATGTATGTATGTGTATTGTGAGAGAGAACAATTACAGCTGTATGTGTATGTGTGCAGTGTGCCCAATGTTCAACAATACAGTATTACCCTAAGGACAGAGCTAATATTTAACACTCACTCAAAGTTTAACTAGGTATTTGATTTAATTACAATAGCTTTTATAATTGTCTTAAGAAATTAATCACACTTGAAATAGAGAAGTTTTTCATGTCTTAAATTACTCTGACTGAGAATAATACCGGACAGCAAATATTCAGTGTGCTACATATGCTCAAAATAGGTGAGCCAAGGTACATTTCCATCCTACATGACTTAGTAAGAGGCCTACTGGTGGTAAGAACTAAAATGATGAATTCCTTGCATGCAGAACATTTAAGTGGTTACCACTGAAGAGGTCTAATTATTTGCACTCTTTAATTATTTTAGTTACACTATCTGTGTCACGTTAATTATTTGAATTCAGCTGGCATATTTTAGCTTTGCGTCCATTACTCATCTTTTTAATGCAACAAATATCTTCATGACATTGAGGCACTATCTTAATAAGGCTAATTTCTTGACTTTCTTTCCAATGTCAAATAACTCGGTAATGCAGCTAGGTATCTATAAAATACTCTGCCATTACACAAAGTGTCTTTCTCTCTTTCAATACGATACTAACGTAGAAATCCTGAATGTGTTTTTTGATGAATGAAGTCCAAAACATCTTTCCAACTGTCTATCCCATCTTTTTCTTTTAGCTCTATTTTTCTCTTTTTCAGCATACCATCTTCTCTTTTTTCTCATGAAAATCTCAAAATAGTGATAGTACTTATATGCTATTTGTATATTTGTTTTCTGTTTTTTCAGGTCAGGTACTTCTTTTCTGTAAGTGAAATCAGTATCTTCTTATTCTCATACAACTTTACTGCTTGAATAACCCAAGATTTAATTCTCTCCTTCATTTGGTCACCCTCACCCACACGTGCACACACACATAGCACACTTACACATGTATTCTACAGTTCCCTTGTTTTTGTTATGATACTACCTTGGGCATGGCATAATTATTCTTTGGTGTTAAATATGCTCTCAACCTTTCTGAACTTAAAGTAGATCAAAAATGCCCTGGCAGGGAACCAGCAGTTAGTGTAATGGCTATGTTGCTGGACTCCCACATAGTCGACCGCGGTTCGCGTCCCGGACCCTGTGGCTTAAAACTCACAACGGGTGCGTGTGCGTGTGTGCCCAAGATCCCGAGAGGAGAATGGAGGAGAAGGGTGTGCATCATGGCCATCCCCCCTGGGGGGTGATTTCCACCCCCCATGCCCTATAGCGAAAAGCCCCCCAAAAAAAAAAAAAAAAAAAAAATGCCCTGGCATAAGTGATGAAATTGCATGTTTAAAAAGCCAATAAATTAATTCTTGGGGACCAGCAGTTAGCGTAATGGCTATGTCGCTGAACTCCCATGTAGTCGACCGCAGTTCGAGTCCCAGATCCGGTGGCTTAAAGTCACACTGGGCGCATGTGCGTGTGTGCCCAAGATACTGAGAGAAGAATGGAGGAGAAGGGATTGTGGCATGGCCATCTCCCCTGAGGAGTGATTTCTCACTTTCTGTCTCTCTCTGTCTTTCTGGCAAGTGCATGTACCCTATAGCAAAAATTTCTCAAAAAAAAAAAAAAAAAAGCCAATAAATTAATTCTTTAAGCCACATAAATATCTACTCATTGTTAAAATATTCAAACAGATCATATCAATGCTAATACAAATTTCAAAATGTGGAAACCACAATTTTTTGTGTGCATTAAAGTAAGATATATTTTATAGAGAGTTAAGTTTATCAAACCGTGAACAATGTAATGAAGAGTGTACATAGAAAATCTATCTATTTATTAAATGTAATAGTTTTTCTATGTGATTTTGAATGCCATTTTAATTTTTCTATTATAATTCATCATTAAGATAATAGATATGACACCTCTCCAGAGGCTTATTTATCAACAATATAATCAGAGTTTCAAAGCAAATATGACAGATATTGATTCAAAACTGGTTTTACTGACAGCTTCCCTAAGGTACTTTTATATAAAAATTTCTAATAGGTTCTCAAATAACTTTTTCATGAATTAATTATGTCATTATAGTATCTTCTGCACTAATTTTAAATGATGGTCACAAATGTAGTATGTTGAATTATTACAAATATGTTGACCATGTTGATAAGCCTGCTAAAAATCTTAAATTTTCATTATACATCAAAAAAAAAAAAAAGGTCTATGCCCTACAGATTACAGTTATTTAAGAAATTTCAATATATTCCTATGGAGCAGAGATCATGGAACCGGAAAAAGAGCACAGGAGACAAATCTTGGTTTCAGTCATGACCCGCCACTTTCCTAACTATGTGTCATTAACATGCGACTTGCTGTTTTTGAAACTCAATTTTCCAATCTTTAAGAGGTGAGAATAATGCTTCTTACAGCTTTATTGAAGGAATAAAGCCAGGTACTTGAAAGGAAGCAACTGATTCATAGTATGTGTTTAATAACTTGTTGCTGTTATTATAATTATGATTAAAGTTCAGGTACTAGAGTAAAGGAAGCAAGATGACAATTGATGCTGATAGATATCCGAGCATATCCAAGATAGAAAATAGATTTCTAAATGGTATTATTTAAAAATATACTATGCCATCACTACATCAACACCTACACACATACACATACACAAAGAAGAAAAACAAATTTGTACCAAAAAGTGTATGCTGCACCCGCCTAAAATGTCCAAACCACATTTCAAGTACTACTTTGCTTTATTGTTTGATGTGAACTATGGCTGTAAATCATCAGTTATTATTACCTCTATTTTATGGTATTAAAAGATTTATATTATCTAAGAGTACATATTACTTTGCCAAGTACCTAAGTTTTTCTTATTCCTTTTACTGTCTTAGGGTAATTTCCTGTAATTGGTTCTATTAGGATTATTTGTAATGATTCAGAGTTGATTTACATAACATGACTAAAACTTCACAAAAGAGGATTATTATTGACTTGCGGCCACCATCTTCTAAATATTGTTGATATATAGTGAAAATTTACAATTCACTATTTTAAGATATATATGTAAAGCCAATGTATGATCTCCTTTCTGTTTGTTTGTGCCTCCTCAGAATAGAATGCAATAACTACATTATGGGTTAAAATTGATAATTTAATATCAAAGTTCCATTTTTAAAATATTGAAACATTGGAAGTCCTTCACTGAACACTGAAGTAGTCTCTAAATTAAAGACTCTAAGTAAAAACTTTAGCTTTCTCAGAAGATCCTACAATCATCTCCAGTATGTTATTCCATAGAGATAGTAATTACATGAGCTGATGTCACAAAGAAAGATCTATTCTGTGTCACAGATTTAAATGAATGGTTCTCTCAAAGTTATCTTGCAAATTCACAACTGACTAAACTCACCTCAATAAAGTATGTAGATGTTACTTAACAAAGCAGTCACTGTGACTGGATACAACAAAATACTCCAAATAATGTCTTTTATTGATGATGTGGTTCTTATCAATGTTACGCTCAATGAATAGTATACATTTTTCAAAATAAAGAATTTGTCAAAAAAGTATTTCTGTTTAACAATTTATGTGAAGAAAGAAAATATAATAAGAATCCGGAAATAATTCGGAAGCTACTTTATGAATAATTCTTTGCTCCTTTGGTACTCTGCTAATTTGGGTAGACAATGAAGTTATAATGTCATAGAAAGTGTAATCCAGCCTTACAGAGTTCATGGTCATTCAGAAGATTACAGTATCAATAGATGTCATTTTGATAGATCGATTAAAATCTACCACCCTCAGTTTTCTACTATTCTAAAAAATAAATATTTAAGTCATAAATAAAGAGACCAGGCTTTTTTTTTTTTAATCAAATATTACCAGGCATCATGTGCTGAAATAAGAGCTAAGAAATACCCACGGGAATTAACACCATATAGATAATATAGTTGATGACTTTTGTAAGCAATACAAATTCACAGTATTGATTTCATATCTTCCTAATTTTTTTTAAGATCCAAAGCAAGCAAAAACATAAATACATAAAACACTTCAAGCTTATGTTTTGTATTTTGAGTAGCCAGAAAAAGTGAAAGCTTACAAAAAAAAAAAAGTGGAATGAGATTTTAATTAAGAAAATTTTAATGCCAGCCTAAAACTGTGCTAACATTCTGAATAAAACATGGCTACTGTAATTGGACCAGGTTGGTTTCCTTATGAAGTTGTTTCTAATTCTGAAGCTGCATATGTGCAGGCTCAAGGGAAGTAGAATGTAAGAGTTGCCATGGTAAGCACACATCTTTTCTTGGACAGTGAAATTTTAAAAATATATAAAGAACTCTCATCTCATAATATGTCATGGAAATTGACTCTGCCTTTCCAACCACACAAAATAGTATGATGCAATGCAGTATAGGACAGAAATAGCTCACATTTAAAAAACTTGAGCCCATTACCATGGCTCATGAAACAAGGAGTGAAAATGAAATAAATCTCCAAGTCAGGTAGCTCTAACTAAAATATTGAGCCAGGACAAGTTCTAGTTCCATTAAACAATAATCAAATCTCAGGACATTCCACAGGCCTGAAACAACCCAGAAATGCCTCTAAGTACAACATATTTTAGTCCTGGCCTCTTAAGGAAAAATAAAATCATTCCTACAGCTCTACTCTCATTATTTTCCCAGAGTGGTCAATGGTTTCCAAGATGCAGCAACTTGGCCACTTTACTGTCTTAGGCCAAAAATCGGTTCCCTTCCAGTCAGTGAAGTCAGCTTTAGGATGCCTGCATGGAGGCGTGACACTGGGACTGGGAGGTGGCAGAATCTGTTGTGAAACACAGCAGGATCCAAGGCGCTGGAGAATTCACGTGTTCAGGGGATGGAGAACTTTTCCACCGAGGAGTCTTCCAGTGGGAATGCCTCATTTTAAAATGGGAGGGGGGCGCAGCTGGGGCGAGGGTAGGGGTGGAGGGTAGGTGGTAAAAGCGAAATGACAGAGATTTGACCCCTTCCCAGGTATCTATTTACCTGTGATCCTTTTCCCTCAATTCTTGCTTCCCGTCAACTTTATTATTTTTTTCCATTATAGAAGGATTTAAGCAAGTGGGATGCTGAACATCTCATAGGCTCAGCCTGGAACAAAGAAAATCGAGTTCCTAATACTGAGTCTCTCTCCGGTTGGAGGGATCACGTGTTCTGCTTTCGCTGGAATGCACGCTTCTCGCCCACGCTGTAAAATCTCTATTGTGCTTAGAAATTTTGCTCAGGTTAACATACGCTCACATACCAATTGCTTTTCATTCGGCAAGAGAGCCTCAGTGCAACATCGACAGGTACCCCTGTTCACCTGCTGACCCAGTTACCATAGCAGGTATATTCGAAAGTGTATCGGGAAAGTAATCGAAAAGAGCAGGTGGAGGATCCCTGTACCTCACCAGTCCCCACGCCCCACCCTCAGCTTTTCCTTTCGAAGGAGAACTTGGATAGGTACGTGGGAGTCGCAGATGGTTCCTTTCTGAAGCCGATTCCCGGGAGTTGTGAAAGTGACCCCTTCCCTTCTCCGCCTCCCGCTGAGCCCTCTCACCCAACCCGCCAGCTTAGTGCTTTGGTGGGGAGGAGACAGCGATGAGGAGAGGGAGGAGAGGGCGGAGGCGGGTCCTTTATTCAGCCCTGATGGCCGAGAAGTAGTGTAATGAAGTAATTTTGCAGCCATCTCCGTAATCATGAAGTCACACTGTTTTCAAAGGCAATCGGTATCGCCCCCAGCCCCCTCCCGGGTTCTCGAGGCGGTGAACAGTAAGCCTAGCCCTCTGGAAGCCCATCTAATTGTCCCTGGGCTAGGGTGCCATGATCACCCTCACGCTAATGAGCTTCCCTCTCTCTTTCCACGTAAGATCCGAAACACGTCCTGCATCCGTAATGACTGGGAGAGGAGGACACGAGCTGTTGAAGGGGACCCAGAGCTGACGGGGAATAGCGCAGGTTTCCTAGCTCCTCGGTGCAACACAAAGGAGCTAGCGGGCCGGAGTTGCCCAGCTCGGGGTGGGGGGCATCATTCTCCCTCCCAGGGAAACCTTTCACTCCATTGCTCCCCCACTTCTTTCAGTCCTCCAGTGTTTCATGCTCCTTCGTCCCTTCCAATTCCCCAAACCCCACCCTTTCCTTCAATCGCCAATGACATCAAGATCTTCTCATGGTATTTTTCAAACAGACATCAAGACAGTAACACAACACCTTCCAAGATAAAGGGCCAAGTGCGACCTGCCACAAGTGTGTGTGTGTGTCTCAAACACGCGCTTCCTCCTTCATTCACCTCAGGGGAAAGCTGAGAGACCCAAGGTAACGAGGAGCAGAACCTCACCTCGGTGGACCCGTGGTCCCAGCACCAGCGCCCACACTCGCCTTTACCTTTCCTTTTCGCAGTATGTAACCCTTTAGGGTCTCTCGCCAGCCCAGGCCACTCGGGGCCCCCATGCATCCGCCCACCCAGCACCCCATTCCCAAACGCCCCGCAACCTACCACAGCACCGCCGCCTCCGCGGGC
>NW_006204388.1:2169470-2169812 GCF_000334495.1 Tupaia belangeri chinensis
AGGCGGCGAGGCCCCGTGCCCCTCGGCCGCGGAGTCAGAGTGCAGTACTCACATCGCCGGCGGGAGAAACTGCCCATGAGGTTCCGGAGCGCGCGAGCCGTGCAGCTGCCGAGGGGTATTCCTTAAAGTGTCCGGGGGTCCGCAGTGGAGTGGGCGCAGGGTCCTCGGCGAGGAGAGGAGGGACGGAGCAGGACCGGGAAGATGGGGAGAAGGGGGATTCCAGGCAGGTGTCACGTTAGACCATGATGCTGGCGCCCTGCAGGTGGACGGCTGACGAGGTTCCCGCGGGAAGCGACCGAAGGGAAGCCCGAAGCGCCGGCGGGGGAGGCGGCAGCGCGTCCA
>NW_006204388.1:2170153-2170532 GCF_000334495.1 Tupaia belangeri chinensis
CCCCGCTCTCCCCGCCCCCTCTCTTCATTCCCACCCCCTTTTTCGACGCCACCAGCTGCAGCTGCTTCAAAGTGTGAAAAATGTCAAGGAGATTTTCCAGTGATAGGGGGTGGGGGGGACCACGTTCACAGCCCTCGGCCTCCTCTGGAGGTCCTCGCCTGCCCCGCTGACCTCTACTCCGGCTCTCTCCAAATTAGGAGGAGAAAAATTCCAGTCAGTCCAGTCAGGCAGAGAACCGAAAATGCTCGCCGCTTTCCCCGGCTCCGTCCCCGCAGGCTGATTTTCAAGAACGGGACAGCAGGCCGAGCTCTCTGGGTTCCTGCCGTCGCCGGCGGTGTGAGAGGCAGGTGGCACGAGGGACGGCGCCTGGCAGCCCGCG
>NW_006204388.1:2170549-2296695 GCF_000334495.1 Tupaia belangeri chinensis
AAGAGGCGGCCAGGAGCGCCTCCTCGGGGTTTCCTCCCCCGCCCGCCGCGCCTGCTGCAGGTTGTTGGCTGCCAAGGAGAAAAGTCTCCGCGTGCGGGTCGGGTCGCTTCCCATCATCAGTCATGGCAGCAACCCTTGTGCCTGCTCGCTTGTCCTCTTCTCATTCTGGGGCCAGGGTTGCTGTCCTCCTTGTAGTGTGCAAAAAGAGAAGGGGTTTCCCAATTTCCCTTCATCTGTTCATCGCCCCTCCTCCTGCCATGGAGACACACACACACACACACACACACACACACGAGGGCACACACTTTCTTCTCACACACTTCTTTCTAAACTCTCATAAGCAGCAATATGTTAAAAAATATATTGAAGGAACTAGTCCTATATTTAGACTTTTATTGCCTAGCACATCTGATGAATTCCCTCTTTTAAAACGCATTTATTATCCTAGAATCATTCTTTTGTGGCATATAGGCTATAGGTTTTTGTTTTGTCATTACAGGAAAACAAGGGTCTTTAGTTCTCTCATCTCTAACGTAGTCAGACGGTGAGGGTGAGTGGCATTCAATGCCACTCCGGGGTGTATGTAAGCTCACAGTTTACTAAAAAGAAAATGCACTTGCTTGTATTTTTAGATTTCGAATGTTAACGTCTTCAAGGTCAAAAATTATTTTTCCGGGCTGCTAGAGATTGTCTAGGAAGAGACTTTGGAAAATGACACCTGATCTGCAGAGTAGCAAGGATGATTATTGTCCACTTCATCTGGGCCATGAAGGTGGGTTGACTTTTAAAGACAACTTCTTAGTACTTAGTGTCATTTGCAAGTAGAAGGGAAAAAGGGTTAGAGTATGTTTTGAAAAGCTGGATTATTTTTTTTAAGTGTTACAAAACACCCAGAGAAAAGGGTCCTGAAGATGGAAAGGAAATGAAATATCGTTGTTAAAAGACTTTTTTTAAAAAAAACTGACCTCTGTGAGCTCTATTTTTTTTATCTGAATTTTGTCCCTGTGAACATTTTAGCACATCTCAATGTCTCAGCTGGAGGGAGGGATATGAAAAATTTTAGAGACTGGTTGAAAATTTCCTTTAAAAAACTCTGACACAACAAGTGTACAATTATAGAAGTCTTTTATAGGTTTCCTTTATATTTTTTTTCACTTAATCATTTCCTGAATCCATGTGGTAGATGATATATCCACACTTGTAGGAAAGGCACAATGGCTCATTCAGAAAGCTACCCAGCTACTCTGCATTTGAATTCAGAATTTCTTATTTTAACTCCAGGATTCACTCTCTTATATTAAAATGTTTGACAAAAATTTTAAATTAGAGTCAACTATAGGTAACTGCAGTTCCGTGCAAACAGGCTGCAAACCTACCAAAGATGTGTTAAGTGGAACTATTTTCCTAAGTGAAAAGATATGTGTTACTTTCCAATGGAAAGAAAAAAATACTTTTGGGAACCCCAAATTTAAAATTGGTGCTCCTACAATGTATTTCAAACTTTACCCTTTATCTTATCCAACAATCTTGATTGTATGCCATCGATATCCAGAGAGATAAAAGATTGTTAAATATATTCAAATATGATATAGTGCCTATGGGCTTTAACAAATACAATTTTAGCATTAAAAATAAGAGAGAAGAGTATTCTCTTTAGAATAAGCTTTGGATACAATGGCTCATTTTTCTCCCTAAGATTTATTAATCTTGAACAAAATCCGGCCACCTTCACTATTTAAACAATGGGGCATATTAAAGAGATTTCAATGGTTTCATAGAATTATGGAACTATTGAAATGCAAATGTAGATGCTGTCTTTAAACTCCAAGTTGCCCTGTCATCAACCCTCTGGAAGTGCAGATGACTGTCTGAAAATTGAAGAAAGATGAATGCTAAATATCCTTCGGCTATTGTTCAAGCAGAGGTCTAACACCAAATACAATCACAATTTTAAAAATTAGATCAAGGCAGTTTAAACAGATTATATCTATTAGCAGTTAAACATTAAGGCTATAAAATTGTGCAAATTGTTAATTAATTCTTTGATTCATATTACTAAAATCTTTGAAATGGTAATCTGTTCCTAGGATAAGCAAGACTAACCTTATTTGAAAAATTAAAGACATGGTGCTATTAAGCAATCAGGTGCCAAATATTTCCTAGTAATTTTCACTGGAAGCCTGAAATGTTACTTTTGTCTTACAAGATAGCCTATTTGGCAGGTCTTCATGGAAATAAAATTACTTACAGAGAGGATAACACTTTCAGCTTTATGAGTTATCATCTTAACATGGTAGGCTTAATTAGATATTGGTAATTAGGGACATAGAATTATTGTTCAATTTGATGTGGAAATACAGATCTGAAAAAGTCAGAGCTGGTGAAGTTCAATGAGACAGGGTAAGGATCACTGGAGTACCATAAAAATAGAGAGTCCTGCTCTGTTGTAGTTAGCTTTAGAAAAGCAGCAAAGTTCTCAGTAGGGAATGGAAGTAATGGCCTTTAAGATTTGTGTTCAAGTGAACTTGTTACAAGTCTTTATTATGAACCTGACCTCTCAGATTAATAACCTGTTCTAGCTAAAGAGAATGCTTCTTTATTATAAATTTTAATTGATTCGTATAATTAATTTTTTTAAACAAAGAAAAATGCAACAAACGCGGATGCACTTTAAAAAGGAAAGCATTAAGGATATGTTTGAAACCTCTTCTCCTTTTCCTCTACTTCTCCCATCCCAGGTAACTTCATTCTTAAATTTTATATTTATTTGTAGGTCCCTTTTTTTTTTGCACTTTTACTGTTAACATTATTTTTGTGTCACTCTACATATTTAACCCGAATATAAATTATATTGTGTTGTCAGAGGTCATGACATATTTTTGCATAGAAAAACAGAAAAATATGTCATGACTTTCCTGACAACTTAATATTATATCTATCTATCTATCTATCTATCTATCTATCTATCTATCTATATCTATATCTATATATAAATATACTTGTTTTTTTTGTTTGTTTTTTTTTTTTCATCCTTGCAACTGCTTTTCTTTAACAGCTATTCACTGGGGCTGGCAGTGGTGTGTTGGTTAAGGGTGCTGGATTCTCACATGGCCAACTGTGATTTGAGTCCTAGTCCTGATGACTTGCTTTCTCACTTTCTTTCTCTAGCTTGCTCGCTCTGGCCCTCTCTGGTCAAATTTTTAAAATAAGCAAATAAATAAAGTTAAATAAAATAATTCTTAAAAGAATAAAAGTATTCATTTATTTCTTCCATGAGATAGGAAGATAGAGATGGAGAGACAGACAGTTAACTGGGTCTTCTTGTCACAATCCACTACCAGTCTCAGCTGACCCTAATCGTGGACACATGGATCCATATTCTAAACATGCTCTAGGAGGTCTTGGGACAATAACCCAGGACCTTTCCTATGTGAGTCCACTAACATTGCCACCTGTACTATCACCTGACCACTGCAACTTGCCGTGGCTTTAAAAAAATCAGCATTATGCTTCTGAGCATGATTTTTTTTAAACCTGTGTCACTCTGGTTCACTAATACTTACATTTCCATGATTATTGCATGTATTTACCAAATCACATCCCAGTGATAATTTTTACTCATATAAGTACGAATATGTTTGCTTATATCTGTATTACATGTATAAGAGTTTTCCTAGTTTATCTACCCCCTTGGAGAGTGTTTCTTGGTTGTAAGGTATAATATATTCATATGAAATTGTTTTTCAAATAGTTTACACTTATACTGGTATTTATACAAGTTTTCCTTTACCCATTCCTGGCAATACTTGGCATTATCAGAAATTGTTGTGTTACTCAGTCTGATGTTCGTGAACGGTGCTTTCTTCTGATTTCAATTCATGTTTTCCTGCTTACTTATCAGTAGGACATTTTCATAGGTTTCTTTACCATATTCCCAATATGAATGACTTATTTATATATTTCACGCATTTTGAATTAGATTTTCTTGATTCATGTGTGTGTATCCTGTATTCCAATATTTGTTAGTTATATTTCATGTTTAGTTTTCACTCTTCATATGGTGTAATTTTATGAAAGAAGCTTTAATTTAATGTTGTCAATTTTATTGATACTTTATTTTATAGCATATGAAAACATAAAAGATATGTAGTATATTATCTAGTTTTAAAAAATCTTGGAAAAAATATGCATGCTCCAAGATTATAAATATATTTTCCTATATCATAGTCTTTTTTTTTTTTAAGAGTAATTTTTGCTGTAGGGTACATGCACTCACTAGAGAGACAGAGAGAGACAAAAAGTGAGAAATCACCCCCCAAGGGGATGGTCATGCCACAATCCTTTCTCCTCCATTTTCCTCTTGGAATTTTGGAAATGCATGCATGCAGACACACCCAGCATGAGTTTTAATCAGCCGGGTCCAGGACTCAAACTATGGTTGACTACGTGGGAGTCCAGTGATGTAACCATTATACTCTGTTGGTTCCTTTATTTATTTATTTATTTATTTATTTATTTTTTGAGAGTTTTTTGCTATAAGGTGCGTGTGCTTGCCAGACAGAGCGAGTCAGAGAGACAGAAATCAAGAAATCACCCCCCCGGGGGGATGGCCATGCGTCAATCCCTTCTCCTCCATTCTCTTCTCAGGGTCTTGGGCACACATACACACACACAGGCCCAGTGTGGGTTTTAAGCCACTAGGTTTGGGACGTGAACTGCGGTCGACTACATGGGAGTCTAGCAACATAACCATTACGCTAACTGCTGGTCCCTCTGCTGGTCCCCTTATATCATATTCTACAAGCCTTATAATTTTTAATTTATTAATTTTTTTACCTTTTAGACTTGAAATTGATTTTCTTTATGGTGTGAGGTAAGGATTAATTTGGTTTATTTTGTTCATTTCTTCCCCCATTCTACAAGTGGTTGTTCTTCTTATAGTCCCTCTATATATTCATTGATCAATTTGGGAGTGATGCTTTTGACTTTCCTTCATTCTCTCATTTTATGCTAGTAATTCTTCAGTGGGTGTAGATCCATGATAGCTTGTTTAATTTTCTTTCTCATATCTCTTAAGAACAGATTGTGATCTCACAAGACCTTGTTCTGTGTAGTGCTATATCAAATGTACAATTCCTTCTCTTAAGAACTTCAAACTAAACCTATCGTAGCCATACTCCAACAGGACTATTATCTTAGAATCTAAGTAAGAAGATAAGGCAAGGAGAATGACATACCTTTACTTTAAAAAAAAATTAGATAAGTTTATCAATAATTATAGTGCAAAAATTTCCTGAGACGGTCTTTGCAATCCTGATTGTTTTGTAGCTATAAATAAAAAATTTTAAATGGATTTTCAATCTAAAATTGATATTGTGTACTTAAAGCAATATAGAATTTTTAATTGTAAATTTATAGCATCTTATTGATGTATGTTCTTAAAATGTAATTCAGTGCATGATTACTTTTTTTGAAGAGTCAAGTAAGGATTATAGAAAAACAGGTAGGAAATTAAGTTTTTGCTAGCAAAGTTTTTATTTTTTTATTATTTATTTATTTATTTAGAGGTTTTTGCTACAGGGCATGTGTGTTTGCCAGAAAGACAGAGAGAGACAGACAGAAAGTGAGAAATCACCTCCCAGGGGGATAGCCACACAGCAATCTCTTCTCCTCCACTCTCCTCTCAGGATCCTGGGCACAGACGCACACGTGCCTGGCATGAGTTTAAGCCTCTGGGTATGGGACTCGTACTGCAGTAGACTACATGGGAGTCCAGTGACATAGGCATTACACCAACTGCTGGTATCCATTTTTTTATTTTTAAATTAAAAAAAAAATAATAACAGCTATAAACTACTGAAGAACTTCTGGTAGTCTGTAAATACAGGAATTCAAATTTACAGCAGACCAGAGTTCATATTCAATGTATACACAACCAAGAGCATATTCAACACTACCTACTCTTTAGATAATGTAATCCTTTAATCCAATAATCCATACATTGTTAACATTAAATTGTTTCTTTGTTCTATCAGTCAATATAAACACATCAATTATCTTTCCTCAAAAGTTAGAACAAAAATATACTTACTACCTTCTTCCCTGCTTTTTGCTTATTATACCTCCAGATGCATGAATGAAAAAATTAACTATAATTCAATTATATTAGTGGTTCTATTTTTCAGTTCACTGCTGAAATAGTGTCTTGTTATGGAAAAATCTCAGAGTGCCATGTAGGCCCATCTGTAATAGTTTTCTTATATAAGACAAGTATTGGGACCTCAGTTATAGTTTCAGGAATTTGCTTCAGCCCAGAAAGAAAATTCATAGGAAAAATATTTGTTTTTCCATTATGAGATAGAATAGAAAGTCATAACAAGAATAATATTATGATTATGTTTTTTGTTTATTACATAAGGCCAAATATAAACCTAAATGGAAATGAAGGTAATTATAAGTAGAATTAAATTCTAATATGACCACAATAAAATATACTAAGTTGAGATAACTCTAACAATTTTGTTTTACAAGTTTTCTTCTATATTTTTCTTTTCCTTTTTTAAAAGAGAATTTTGCTATTGGGAGCATGCATTCACTAGAGAGACAAAGAGACAGAAAGCGAGAAATCGCCCCTCCAGGGAGGATGGCCACTCTGCAATCCCTTTTCTTCCATTATCCTCAGGATTTTGGACTCACACACACACACACTTGGTGTGATTTTTAAGCTGCCCAGTCCAGTACTCAAACTGCAGTCAACTAACTGGGAGTCCAGCGACATAACCATTATACTATCTGCTGTTCCCTCTATATATTTCAACCTGTAAAATCTTGCCAGTCAATTTTCCTAAAAGAAAATAGCCAAAGTGATGGCAAATACAGTAAGTTCAACAATTTGATAAGTTTAATACTTTATATATTTTTAGTGAAAACAGGATGGCATAATTTGGACATCATATATTATCAGAAGCTCTGCACTTTTTGGTATGTTTCACTATTCTGCTTACTTCAAGGCTAAAGAAATGCCTTCTGCTATATAAATCCCACCAGAATATTTCATTATCTTCCAAAATGGTGATGATTAGCATAAAATCTAATTAAGGTTCAATATAGAGACTTGATTCTTTATGTTATATGTTGCATCTGATAATTTCAATATCCAAATATCATGGGGGCTAGTTGGGCTGCTGATTTATATTCTTTCAACTTTTGATTATGGTTAGATATTTTCTTGGTTAGTGAGCTCAATATCAATTGTACTTTTTCTGTAGAAAGCTTGTGAATCTTTGGTTGTTCCTCTCCAGCAAGGATTTGTATTTCTTTCTTTCAAGTGCTTCAGGAAGCAAACTGCCTAATTCATTTCAGCTCTTAGCTAATTCTAATATGACCACAATAAAATATACTAAGTTGAGATAACTCTAACAATTTTGTTTTACAAGTTTTCTTCTATATTTTTCTTTTCCTTTTTTAAAAGAGAATTTTGCTATTGGGAGCATGCATTCACTAGAGAGACAAAGAGACAGAAAGCGAGAAATCGCCCCTCCAGGGAGGATGGCCACTCTGCAATCCCTTTTCTTCCATTATCCTCAGGATTTTGGACTCACACACACACACACTTGGTGTGATTTTTAAGCTGCCCAGTCCAGTACTCAAACTGCAGTCAACTAACTGGGAGTCCAGCGACATAACCATTATACTATCTGCTGTTCCCTCTATATATTTCAACCTGTAAAATCTTGCCAGTCAATTTTCCTAAAAGAAAATAGCCAAAGTGATGGCAAATACAGTAAGTTCAACAATTTGATAAGTTTAATACTTTATATATTTTTAGTGAAAACAGGATGGCATAATTTGGACATCATATATTATCAGAAGCTCTGCACTTTTTGGTATGTTTCACTATTCTGCTTACTTCAAGGCTAAAGAAATGCCTTCTGCTATATAAATCCCACCAGAATATTTCATTATCTTCCAAAATGGTGATGATTAGCATAAAATCTAATTAAGGTTCAATATAGAGACTTGATTCTTTATGTTATATGTTGCATCTGATAATTTCAATATCCAAATATCATGGGGGCTAGTTGGGCTGCTGATTTATATTCTTTCAACTTTTGATTATGGTTAGATATTTTCTTGGTTAGTGAGCTCAATATCAATTGTACTTTTTCTGTAGAAAGCTTGTGAATCTTTGGTTGTTCCTCTCCAGCAAGGATTTGTATTTCTTTCTTTCAAGTGCTTCAGGAAGCAAACTGCCTAATTCATTTCAGCTCTTAGCTGTGAATTTCCTAGATCACACTAATATGTCTCAAGTGCTGAAAGGGAATCCCTTGGAGAAAACTTTCTTTCCCTCCCAGAGCCAACGTTGAAGCTGATCATGGACCTTATTATCCCTATTTTATAGAGATAGATTTTCTTTTAAAGAAGTTTTTGCTAGGGACCAGCAGTAGCGTAATGGCTACATCGCTGGACTCCCAATGTCGCAGTTCTCGTCCCGGACCTGGTGGCTTAAACTCACAGGCACGTATGTGTGCGTGCCTAAGATCCCAAGAGGAGGAAGGAGGAGAAGGGATTGCAGAGTGGCCCATACAACCTGTAGCAAAAACCTCTATTTTTTTTTTTTTTTTGAGAGGCTTTTGCTATAGGGCATGTGCGCTCGCCAGAAACACAGAGAGAGACAGAGAGACAGGAAGTAAGAAATCACCCCCCAGGGGGGATGGCCACACTGAAATCCCTTCTCCTCCATTCTCCTCTTGGGATTTTGGACACACACACACACACGTGCCCTCCCAGAGTGTTAAGCTGCTGCCTCTGGGATTCAAACTGTGGTTGACTATGTGGGAATCCAGTGATGTAACCATTATGTCATCTGCTGGTCCCAGAGATAGATATTTTCTAAATTAACCATTTAGTAAAAATGTAACCCCTTTAAGAATCTCATCTTTGTGTTAATTAACTAGGGATTTTAGTTAATTCTCAACTGTCTTGGGCTTGAGGTCTAGTATACTGTTTGGTTGCCTGTTCATAGACAAATTCTAGATTACTGAAATTGGCAAATTCCTTCAGATGAGTTGTTTATTTATATTTCTTACCATTACAATTTCTTGTTGCTGCTTTTTTTGGAAATTCACCATTCATGAAACAATAAAAAAATTATCTTTTTATCAACATTTACAAATATTTTGTTATAGAGATACTTTCATGATACTTAGTCTGCCATATTTTGAAAATAATCTAATTTATTTTTACATTACAAGTATTACAAATTTTTAAAGAATTATTTTATTTAACTTTATTCATTTGTTTATTTATTTTTATTTGATCAGAGTGAGATAGAATGAGAGAGACAGATAGAGAGAAAGTGAGAAAGCAAACTGCCAGGTCCAGGACTCAAACCATGGTCATTCATGTGGGAGTTCAGCATCCTTAGCCACCACGCCATCTAATGGCCCCTATACAAGTATTACATTTTTTTTTTTTTTGAGACATTTTGCTATAGGACGCATGCACTTGCCAGAAAGACAGAGAAAGACAGAGAGACAGAAAGTGAGAAATCACCCCCCAGGGGGGATGGCCACACTGAAATCCCTTCTCCTCCGTTCTCCTCTCAGGATCTTGGGCATGCACGCACACATGCCTAGAGTGAGTTTAAGCCACCGGGTATGGGACTTGAACTACTGTCAACAACATGGGAATCCAGAGACATAGTCATTGCGTCAACTGCTGGTCCCAAGTATTACAATTTTTGAGGTAATATTTTTTATCTCAAATGTTGATGCTAGGTAGGTTAAATAGCATTTTCCCTTCTATAGAGCATAATATAATATTATAAGCGATTGTAGTGAAAATAAGCCTTGTCACTGGGATATTACAACGGGTATAATGGTAACATTATTGTTTGATGACTAAGTGAAATAAGCAACAATGTATTATTGATTATTATTTTTTATGACCCTAATGTATTTTCAGGGTCAGTGTAAACAATAATATCTTTCAAACACTAGTTATTGCCATCAGTTAGATGATATATACAAAATATTGTTATTATTATTTTAGAGAGAGAAATTTGCTATAGGGCATGTATACTTGCCAGAGAGAGAAACAGAGACAGAAAGTGAGAAATCACGCCTCCCCCCAGGGGGATGCCCATGCAGCAAACCCTTCTCCATTTTCTTCCCAGGATCTTGGGCACACACACACATATGCCCAGTGTGTTTCAAGTCGCAACCTCTGGGATTTGAACCCCAGTTGGCCATGTGGGAGTCTAGTAACGTAACTGCTACACCATCTGCTGGTCCTCAAAATATTATTTTTTTAATTATAGGGCACACTAGTGGATAGCATTAATGAATATTATTTGGTTAAAATCTTCTCTCCAGATTGTGATGGCAGTATACATAAACAAAATGAATCATGAAAGGTGTTCTGAAGATTTAGCTAGCAATTAAGACTGTGACACAATCCAAGTATTAAGACTGAGATCGGAAACCAAGCAATCTTAGCTTTTTGTAGACTCTAATAAAGACATAAAAGAGAATTTAGTAAGATAGAAAATCATGGAAGAAAAAAACAATAACAAAACAGCATTGTTAAAGAAAAGAATAATTTAATATTACCTGGTTGTTTATATGACAATTTTTATATTTTCATTTTTTTATGAACATAGACACAATATATTCTTGTTATTAAAATACCAAGGGATGTAGAAATTTTATAAATCAAAATATGAAAAGTCTCTATAATTCCTTACCTTAAAATAACCCCATTTATCAACATGGTGTGCTTTCTAATTTTTCTAAACATATAAAAATGTACAACTATATTACTAATTTTATCCTTCATAAATGTTTTCTCACTGTATATACTGTCTTGGAATTTGCTTTCGGCTGAAAGATACATTCCAAAATAGCCTTTTGTTTTAGTAATAACGTAGTGAGATCTTGTTTTCTCATAAGCTTCAGAGAATCCCATTACAAGGATATATACCATAATTGAGGTAATCTCTTTCTTCTAATGGCCATTAGATGGAATTTAATTTTTTTCATTATTGTAACAATTTTGCATGAGTATTTCTGTACACGTATCTTTGCATTAAAAAAATAAAATTGCCAGAGGGCACATATGCATACTAAAGAGAGACAAAAAAAAAGAAAGAAAAAGAGTAAGTGAAAGAGCATCCCCCACAGGGCAGGGTCCGGCTGCAATTCTTTCTCCTCCATTTCTCCCTCCATTCAGGATTTTGGGTACACACGTTTGCCTGGTGTGTATCTTAAGTGCCAGGTCTGGGACTCAAGCCCTGTGGTCAGCCACCTTGATCTGGCCTTCTTAAGCCACCAGGTTCTTTCTTTCTTTCTTTTTTTGGAGAGGTTTTTGCTATAGGGTGTGTGTGCTCGCCAGGCAGAGAGAGACAGAGAGACAGAAAGTGAGAAATCACCCCCCCGGGGGAATGGCCATGCCACAATCCCTTCTCCTCTGTTCTCCTCTCAGGATCTTGGGCATGCACGCACACGCGCCTGGCATGAATTTAAGCCACTGGGTCCGGGACTCGAACCGCTGTCAACTATGTGGGAGTCCAGTGACATAGCCATTACACTAACTGCTGGTCCCAGGC
The DNA here is from genome assembly GCF_000334495.1 of Tupaia belangeri chinensis. Classification (NCBI taxonomy): domain Eukaryota; kingdom Metazoa; phylum Chordata; class Mammalia; order Scandentia; family Tupaiidae; genus Tupaia; species Tupaia belangeri. The sequence continues at coordinate 2,182,158 of NW_006204388.1, forward strand.
CACCAGGTTATTGACTGGTCCTGTCTTCATAGTCATATGTAAGACTTTTATGTTACATATTCTTAGAAGTATTATTGACAGAAAAATATCCTTACAAAAAAATTAATATATAGTACCTGCCATTGTTGATTCTGGTTACTTACTAATCATCATTTAAATCTTCCCAATCTAATAGGCAAAAATATTTCATTTATTTCATCTCTGTATCTATAATAATAGAAGTTTTAAATATAGAACTATGAAATTTTTCAAAAGCAAGTGGACAAGATTTTGTTTTCTCACAATATTTTCTATCGCTGGTAAAAAAAAATGGCTAGAAATGAGATATCAATATAGATATCACACCTTTTCTATAGCAAATCTGTATTTAAGTCCCATGAGACTTCAGCAGTAAAAGAAAAAGGTGATAAAATTTTCTCAGTATATTCCCACTATTCCAACATCAGCACCTTCTCATTTCTCCCAAGAAAAGGTCACAAATCTGAGAATCTCTGATATACTCCAGGATTTTAAAGCACATCAAAAAACTAACCTTCACCCACTTGATTTAAAAGAATGTTTTAGTGTTCAGACAGAAATTTGGCATTACATAGACACAGCCAAAGTGTGTTTGATAACCTTATTCTTCTCATCAGACACTGACAGTTCACTTTGTGTAATGTTCAACTCAGTAAGATTTTTTAGCTTCATTGCTTAAAAATGCCATAGTCCAGTACCTCTGAGCTCAGGTTACTTAGTGTATTTGTTTCTGCATTAGAAAAGAAAATTAAATACACTTCATTGTCAGTCATTTTGTTTTAAGCTTAGTATTTGATTTGGAATAAAATTGAATGGTATTTGTTTCTCTATAGTAGTTTCTCCGTGTACTACAAAGCATTTTAAAATAATGAGCAAGAATCTGATAATTTTAAGAATGAGTAGATAATATGAAAATCATTATGAATGTTATTTATTTGTAGTATTAATTCAGTAGAGATGATTTATTTTTTCATAATATAAGTAGATAATGAATAAAAATGCATGAAAACACTATCTTCTAAAGCCTAACAGAGTAATTTATAGTGTTAAATACATATCTAAAAAGAACAGGACAATTTTACCATTGATATTTAACTTGTATGTATTGTAAATCTATAAATATCTATTAATAGAAAATTTCCTTTTTCTCTAAGGTACACACCAAGTTAATTTAAGTTTTTTTATGCTTAAGCTAACATTAAACTTAGAGATTATTTTATTTCCCTGAAAATAAATCAAAACTTTACAAAGGTAGTGGAGTTACTGCATTAAAAACTCCTTAAAAATTGAACTACCTGCTTATATTCTCACAATGTGTGTGCAAATAAATATCTTCATAACTGTAATCTATATCCAAATGATTGTAGTGAAAATATCTTTTTATATTTATACTGTCAGCATTGTTTTTCCTGTGCTTATTTTTTAATATTTTTTATTTCAATTTCTTTTATACATTTCTCTGACAGTAGAGTCTGTTAGCTGATTTGTATAAAAATGAGTGTAAGACTTAGGCATTTTTGTGTTTGGTTTTCAAATTCTGCTTCTTTTGACTACATGGTTAATTATATAAAATGGTGTTTAGCTCATTTAATGAGCACCTACTATGAGTAAAACACTTTAAGTGCAATGGAGAATATAAATTACAATAGCAAGATATCTGTTGCAGCATTTTAACCATCAAGCCACTTGTTGAATATACTTATATATGAAAGAGTAGTAATAATCTGTGGTAGAACATGGCCAGTTCAGATTGACAATAACAGATTCCATAAGTTCAAAAATGAAGTTGTTGGGAAATATTTTGTAAAGGAGGGGAAATTTATAAGTCCTTGCCAACTTATTGTCTAGTAACTCAAGTAGCAGTTTTCTATCTATACTTCTCCAGGCTCATAAGACATTAAAATTCCTAAAAAGAGCATGCACATGCACACTCCTATTTAGAACACTCATATCAGAGTACATGTTATGGAGAATATGAGAATATGTTCCAACCATGTTATTAGTGTAGGCAGTAAAGACTAGGTGTGATTATTGTGTGTAAGGACAAAATGCCTCTCAGAGAAATCATTATTAACCCCCATCATAAAACTCTGGCATAAAAAATATTGCTGTTAAATTTTGACAGTTTCTTGCCTACTCCATGGGACAGAGAAGCAGCCTGAGTCTTTTGTAGTTTTCAAAAAGATACATTGTCAATTATGATCTGGTATTGTAAGTTATGTCCTTACAATGAAGTGAAGTATTTATGAAGCAAGTGAGTATTTATGAAGTATTCAAATAGCCTTGAAGTAACTGATAATTAGAATAATTAGGTATTATCTTGACTAAAATGCAATATCCTTGGACTACCTTTGAGTGGTCTTAAGTCCTACTTACATGCTTTATTGCCCTCTTTAACTATAGCTACTCATGCATTCATTTTCAATATTACATCAAGTATTACCTACTAACTTGGCTGTTGTAAGGACAAGTGTAGTCCTCAGACACTGTAGAAAACTGATATAAGATGCCCAAATTATCCCATCCTTTTCCCTTCCATATTTTGCCACATACAAAAATTAATGACTATAAAATTTCAGATGATATTCTGAAGATGTAACCAGTTGGAAACGCCTTGGCTATGAGGTTAAGAATAAAGCATTTATGTCAGGCAGATCCAAGTTCTAGTCTTGGATTGGTAAACATTGTCTGAATTTTAAGAGCTTATGTATATATAAAAAACCTCAGTGACTTAGTGTCCTCATCTAGAAAAGAGGAATGACACTTCTCTAGATTGTATATATAATGAATAAAATAATACCTATAAATTGCTTCTCATGTGTTTGGCACATAGTAATAATATCACTTATAGATGATAGTTCTTATTTACCATTAACCTTTATATTTAAATGTCAATTTAATATGGAAATAAAAACAATCACTTTCATACCGGAAGCATTACCACTGTTACAAATACTGACTGTCTTTCTTAGTAGAGCATAACTTTATATTAAAGAGATAATATCTATAATATATGCCATTGCATCTCCATAATGCTTGGCACATGGTAGTCCCAACTTGTATTGGTTGACTTATTTGGTGGATATGTATCATCTGGGAACCTTTTAAATAAAATCAGTGGTCTCGAGCACAATTTAGAAAAATACGTATCTACACAAGATAAATTATCAGAAGTTTGTGAACTATGGCATATCAAACTTGTAAACTTTCACCAACTCTTGCTTTAACAGATACAAAGGTGGAGCCAAGTTTGTGTTCAGTTCTCTATGATGAAAACACCATAAAAGTCAACTTAGTGCTTTGGGTTTTATTCTCTTATATTCATAACTAATGATCTGTTCAATACAATGTTGTAAAGTACACAATGATGAATTAGTTTTAATTCTGTGATCTAATAGAGAAGAAAAGTCATGGGTACAAAAAAAATAATTATAATAACCCTTAAGAAAGTAGCATTAAAATGCACCACGAATGCTTAAATAGGAAATATTTATTGTTAATTATAAAAACTAATTAGTAATAACTAATTTATACGTTTAATAACTAAGTCTTTATATGATTTGCCTGTGTGTTTTCCCATGACCTCTTGATCTCATTCTCTACCTATTACTCTTCATTCAATGCTCTAGCCACACTAGCCTTCTCACTGTTCCTCCAACAATCCAAAAATAATTTCTTTGGGAGATTTTTGCAATTTTTTCTTCCCTCCACTTGAATTATGTCTTTAATAGATGTCTATAGAGCTCACCATCTTACTTACATATCATCGATGAAAAATCACTCTCTCAACACAATCATTTATTATCATTCTATATACATTTTAAATATATGTATGAACTTCTTAACACTCTGTTTAATTTATTCTCCTAAGTGCTTAACTCTAAATATAAAACATTTTACATATCTTGTTTATTGTTGGTTTCTTCCACTAAAAAATAAATATAATTTTCCTTTAAATGGGAGAGGTTTTTATCTTTTTCTTAATTAGTATATGTCCAATGAATAGAAGAGATGCTGGCATATTAAGATAGGTGATCAATAAGTATTTGTTGAGTTAAAGGATGAATGTACTAGTGGTTCTTTAAATCTTTACAGCTCAAAAAATTCAATGACATAAATTTGTTCTTTGCTCTTATTAACAATTCTGCAAAGTAGATAGGATTACTTTTAACTATGGGACTTCTTGAAACGTAGGTAGAAAAATGGGTGAAAAATATGACAAAATGGTACATTTCTGAATTTAAAATATAGTTTAAGAATGTTTATGGATCTCAATATTTGAGCAGGAACACATGTTGTCCCTGTAACTGTGATTATTATTTTCACAGTTCAGTAATGTTTTTCATGCATGTGTGCTTTCAATTCCCCAACTTCTACTCCATGAGCCCTTGCCATCATAAATACACTGATAGCCCTCAACATGACTTCTTCCTCTTTCAAATGTTTTCCTCCAGCTTCTCTGCCTGACTTACTGACAGGAAAGTAATATAGCTTTGATTTAGGGCAATTTCATTATGTTCACATTTGTCTAAAATACTGAAAGAAAAGTAATTTTTTAGTAATGTTATGAATGAATGATTAGTGACATTAGGCATCACTTTTGCTGGTTTTAAAAATCAGAATCTAGTTTTCAAATATGATAAAATAGATTTCTCTATACTGTGAGTTCCTTGAGATCACACGCTTTAGCTCTCCATTGCCTGGCATATACGTGAGTCCCATTCAATCTGCTTAATGGGCATGTGTTTCATTCAAATGAGTGATTCACTGAAGAATCATGTTAAAGTTGAATAGAGTTATGAACTTCCTTCTTTCTTTTGTTCTTTCTTTCTTCCTTTCTTTTGTTTTTTGAGGTTTTTTTTTTTTTTCCTTAGCGTGGGTGTACTTGCTGGAGAGAGAGAGAGACAGAGATAGAGATAGTGAGAGGGAAAGTGAGAAATCACACCTCTAGAAGGGATGGCCACACTGCAATCCCTTCTCCTCCATTTTTCTCTCAGTGTCTTGGGCATGCATACACACACGCCTAGCATGATTTTCAAGCCGCCAGGTCCAGGACTTGAACTAAGGTTGATCATGTGGGAGTCCAGTAACATAACCGCTATGCCATCTTCTGGTCCATATTTATTTATTTGTTAAACAAAGATTGACTGGTTCTAACTGTGTTTAAGAGACTATTCTTGGTCCTGAACTAGCAGGTTCTGACTATAACTTAAAGCAGATTCCAGGCTAGTAGGAAAGAGACATCAAGCCATAATTTACCTATTCTTGTGGTAAGTGCTATAAAAGCAAAAGCATTCTGAAAGCAAATATCAAAAACTTTGTGCCTTATTGTAAGCTATTACTTGAAGTAAAAACAATTTTTTAAAGATGTCTTTTAAATATGTCAAAGATGCCCATTGTTAGAACAGAGACTCACAGAATAAATAACACAATGAATTTAAATAGAAAAATTAAGATAAAAGGTTCTCCCTTTTCTGATAAGTTTTTTTTTTTTTGAGAGATTTTCACTGTAGGGCGCGTGCACTCGCCAGACAGAGAGAGAGAGACATAGAGACAGAAAGCAAGAAATCACCCCCCAGGGGGGATGGTCATGCCACAATCCCTTCTCTTCCATTCTCCTCTCGGGATCTTGGGCATGCACGCACACGCGCCCGGCGTGAGTTTTTTTAAGCCACCGGGTCCGGGACACGAACCGCGGTCGACTCCGTGGGAGTCCAGCGACATAGCCATTACGCTAACTGCTGGTTCCCCCTTTTCTGATAAGTTTTAAGCAAGATTTTTTTAAAGAGATTTTTGCCTTAGGGAGCATGTACTCACTGGAGAGAGAGAGAGAGAGAGAGATGGAGAGAAAGAGACAGAGAGAGAGAGACAGAGACAGTGAGAGGGAAAGTGAGAAATCAAATCATCCCCCGCAGAGGGGATAGTCATCCTGTAATTTCTTCTCCATTTTCCTCCCAGATCTTGGGCATGCACGCACACACACATCTGGTATGATTTTCAAGCAACCAGGTCTGGGACTTGAACATGGATGGCCTTGTGGGAGTCCAGCCATGTAATTGCTACACCATCTGCTGGCCCCAAGCAAGATATTTTAATACCTTGGAAACCTGATGAATAGAATTGGGGAATACGGAAAGTAATTGACAGAATGGACCTAGCTCCATCCATCATGTTCCTAAAGCATCTATCATTGTGCTTTACATTCATACATGCTTAAAATGAATGAGTAAAATAAGGTAGGAGAGTAAGGCAAAATATGATTAAAAGGTACTTGGAAAGATGAGACTACAAAAGTTGCATTATTTTATAGGGGATAGAGAGTGAAATATATAGAGAAAGGATAGAATGTATATCCCTTATTCAAAGGGACATACATTTCTTTAAAATCTTGCTCCCTAGTCCCCCTTTTGTTTAGATATTACTTCTAATGTGTACTTAGTTTACTTCCATTGTTGGGCTGAGACCAGTGCTAGAATTGAAGGAAATTAAAACCTAAAGAAGTCAGGGCCAGTAGATGACATAATGGTCATGTCACTGGACTCTCATGTAGTTGACTGGTTGGAGTCTCAAACCTGGTGGCTTAAAACTCACACTGGGTGCTTATGTGCCCAAGATCCTGAGAGAAGAATGAAGGAGAAGGGATTATGAAGTGACCATTCCCTCCTGGGAGGCAATTTCTCACTTTCTGTTTTTCTGTCTCTTTCTGTCTCTCCAGTGAGCACAGGTGCCCTATGGCAAACGTCTCTCTCTCTCTCACTCAAAAAAAAAAAACCCCCCCTCCACAAAAAAAAAAAAAAAAAAAAAAAAAGGTCTGTCTATCCATCCATCTGTCCAGCCATCCATTATACCTCTTCATTAGCACGACCTTTTACTTGAGATTATGTTATGCCTAATTTTGTTTTATGCTTAATGTCATTCTTTTAATAAAAATGCACTATTTGTTTAGTCATCAAGTATTTGAAAACACAAGATTAGGTCATCTTTTCACTATGCACAGGTAACTGATTTTTTTTTTTAAATCATTGAATTTTATTAGTTCTTCCTGTTCCCTTTGGTTTGTACCAACAACCTGCTTATATTCTAAAATAGGTGAGAGAGAGCACCTCTGATTATTTGAACTGGTCAGTGGGAGATTCCACTTTGGAGGCAGTAGAGCAGTTTAGGAGGTACTGAGTTAAATCGAATCTCATACAGAGGGGATAGGGAACAGATATTGGTGGCCCATGTTCTGGCTTTATCCCTTCTGACTTAGTAGCAAAACCCTGACTTCGTTTAGATATTGAGTATTAGTATGATACAAAGAAAAGATGGGGGGAGTTAACCTATCATGATAATTGCACAACTCTTTGCCAGTGCTTGATTTGAATTTGCCATGAGATGGAAGAAATAGCCTGCTGTGATTTTCTTAGGGAATCTGTTTTTGTGATTAAATTAATTTTTTTTAAAAAGGGACCAGTAGTTAGCATAATGGCTATGTCACTGGACTCCCATGTGGTCAACCACAGTTTGTGTCCCAGACCCGGTGGCTTAAAACTCATGCCAGGCACGTGTGCGTGCATGCCCAAGATCCCGAGAGGAGAATGGAGAAGGGATTGCGGCGTGGCCATCCCCCCTGGGGGGTTATTTCTTGCTTTCTGTCTCTCTGTCTCTCTCTATCTGTCTGACTAGTGCACACACCCTATAGCAAAAACCTCTCCAAAAAAATTTAAAATAATGGGAACCAGCAGTTAGCATAATGGCTATGTCGCTGGACTCCCATGTAGTCAACCACAGTTCGCGTCCCGGACCCAGTGGCTTAAAACTCATGCCAGGTACGTGTGTGTGCGTGCCCAAGATCCCGAGAGGAGAATGGAAGAGAAGGGATTGCAGCGTGACCATCTCCCCTGGGTGGGGGGTGATTTCTTGCTTTCTGTCTCTTTGTCTCTCTCTGTCTGTCTGGTGAGCACACGTGCCCTATAGCAAAAAAAAATAAAAATAAAAATAAAAATAATAAAAATAAATAAATTTTAAAAAGATGTTAAAAAAACTTATTCCTCACCTCATTTCTAACTTTGAATGATATAAGTTGAGAAAATCATGTGAACTGTGGCAGTCAACACGGATGTTCTTCACTTACTGACTAGACCTGGCATCACTTTCAAACATTTTTACAGGAAAAAATAAAAACAAAACCAAAAACTAAAAACATCAACAAAGTAAAGCACTTTTGTTGTATGTTCTGTTATATAAAGTCAAAGCATTCTCCTTTGATTCGTGAGAAGTTGTGAGCCTAGTTTAAAAGAGATTAACCAGGTTATTAGTTTATATTCTATTCTATTGATGTGTTATTCTGATCACATAGTGAGCGTTATATATAAAACATCGGCAGTGTGCATTCTGAATTAAAAGTAACGTTATTGGATGGTTGTAAATGTAACAATAGTTTGTTTAGTATACTAGTACTTTCAAATATAGTTTTCAAAAGTGCTGAAAAGATTAAGATGCATTTGTGAAAGCAATAGCAATTGTATAGTTAAACGGCATGTCTGTTAGTGCAGCATCATAAATTCTTATTCTATGAAAAAAAAAGTCAGAGTTGTAAAAGACCTTACCAGGCTCCTGAATTAAATAGTCAAATTGGTAGGGAGGGTATTCCAAATGAATGGAATAACATTAACATCAGTTTCCCTGCAGATGATTCCCTATGGCAAGAAAGAAACAGAGGAGAGTAAAAATTGGTAAAATTCTATTTTATGGGAAATATTATGATAAAAAATAGCTTTTTTATGGCACTTGCAATGCTTTTGGTTGGCTACAGAGATCAGAAAATGTGACTCAAATTAGTTTAACAGTAAGGAAACTCATTGGTTAAAATAATATTGGAGGGAAAGAAGATCTCAGGGTTGGTTGGCCTAATGTCTCAACGGTGTCACCAAAAACCCAGGTTCTTTTGATATCCTGACCCATAGGCAGCTAGATGACTGGGTAGTTGCTGGTAACCTTTAAATCCATATTCTTTCTGGTTTATGTACAGATATATGGTTCATGGTAAAAAAGACATTTTATGATTCTGTTTTAAATGCTAGGAACAATTTTCTAGAGTCTTTCATCAAACATTTCTCTGGTTTTTATTGGCTGGATTTGGATCACTTGCTGCAATGGACTGGATGTTTGTGTCTTCCTCAAATTCTTACACTGAAATATTTAGTGTGACAGTAATAAGAGGTGGGACCCTTGGGAGCAGCAGGTGGTTTAATAGTTACTTTGCTGGACTCCCAAATAATCAACTGCAGTTCAAGTCGCAGACCCAGAGAAGTCAAACTCATGCCAGCGCATGTGTGTGCATGCCCGAGATCCCGAGAAGAGAATGGAAGGGAAGAGATTGTGATGTGGTCATCCCCCATGGGGGGTGATTTTTCACTTTCTGTCTCTCTGTTTCTCTCTCTCTCTCCAGTGAGTGCATGACCTATAGCAAAAATCTCTATCTCTCTCTCTCTCTCAAAAAAAAAAAATGAGGTGGGTCCTTCAGGTGATAATTAGGGCATGAAGTAGAGCTCTCAGGAGTGGAATTAGTGCTTTTATAAAGGGATTCTAGAGAGCTCTCTCATCCCTCTTTTATGATGTGAAAATCATAAGATGGCAGTTTACACGCCCACCAGAACCCAACCATATTGGTATTTTAATCTTGAACTTTGAACCTCATGGACTGTAAGAAATAAATTTCTACTTCTAAATCACCCAGTCTATTATACTTTGCTATAGTAGCCCACAATGACTAACACACTGCTACATTCTTTATTGAATTCCAAAAATGAAGAATGCAACTCTGAGGGCTATTCCAGAACTAACAGATAGGGACATTTTTCCTGAACTATGAGTTATGTAGAAAGGGCTGGTATAACTAAATAAAATTGGAATTCTACCAGGAACAAAGAAGTAAATAAGTGAAAATAAGTAATAAAAAAAAGTCAATTGGGACCAGCAGCTAGCATTATGGCTATGTTGCTGGACGCCCATGAAGTCGACCGCGGTTCGGGTCCCGGACCTGGTGGCTTAAAACTCACACCGGGCGCGTGTGCGTGCGTGCCCAGGTGTGGGGACATGTGCTGAGCAAACACCACATGCTCTTTTGGGGTTTGGCAGAACCTTGTAACTTGTCTTTCCCTGACCTTGGCTGCAGACAGAGCAAGGGTGGAAATTACTAGGGGCGTTCCAACAGACACATCTGATGGACTTCAAGAAACATCTTGACCCCAAATAGTAAAATCCAATCCCTGCTCTGCATCTAAAAGGTTCTTTAGCCTACTCTGGGTGTGGTGGCTCACTCCTTATGGAGAAGTTCTTTAGCTCCTTCCCCACACCTAACAGCTAGTTCTCTGCATTAGAAAGGAAGATGAGATTTACTCTAGATGGGATTACTGCCAAGGGATACACCTTGCCTTGGGTGTGACTAATCTCTTATAGATTTGTTAATGGCTTCTTATTGTCTGTAACCTAGCAACCAATCCATGAAGTATCATGAAACACACATGTGTAATGTCTTCTTGTACTATAAATAAAGACGTCCAGTTTGTCTGGGCGGCACAAGTTGCTTGGGCTACCTAGGCTCAGGCTGCCTGTGTCCGTTTCCACTCTATCTTTTTGTCTCATCTTTTCTGCTTCTTCCATAATAGCGCTAAGCCTGGGGGCGGACGCCGACAGATTGGTGCCGAAAAACCCGGGATCCAGACACCGGGACTTCTGGACAACTTTCCTTCTGGACGACCCTGGCAGCTCATTTGGCCAATGAACTTTGGCAAATGGATGTTACTCACTTTCCATCATTGGCACCTCGTCAATATCTTCATGTTATAATTGACACCTTTTCTCAATTTGTGTGGGTGACTGCTGACACTTCTGAAAATTCTGCAGCTGCAATAAGACACGTTCTAGCTGCTATTTCTGTTATGGGCAAACCTAAATCATTGAAAACAGACAATGGCCCTGCTTATACTTCCAAAAAATTTCGTGACTTCTGTACTGAGTGGGGTATTCAGCATGTCACAGGCATTCCATACAACCCCACCGGTCAAGCAATTGTCGAGCGTATGCACCAACGTGTAAAACAAACGCTCTCTACATTTTTAAAACAAGAAAAGGGGGATTTAGGGATAGGGCCCCCCTCTGCTCGTGCTGCAAAATTGCTTTCTTTAACCATGTTTAAATTGAATCATCTAAATTTGACTTTTGATGCAAAATCACATCTTTGGAGTACGGCCTGGCAACGTATGTCATCTTCACAAAAGCTCCCCCAAGCTAAAGTTTTCTATAGGATGCTTCCGGATCCAACCTGGCAAGGCCCAGTTCCTCTAATAACCTGGGGAAGAGGGTATGCTTCTGTGCTTACTCCTACAGGTCCAGTTTGGATTCCCTCTCGGTGCGTACGACCTGCACACCATGAGCTGGCATCAGACGCTGCAAAGCCCGATACCGAATTTCCAGCTGAACATACAGGAGAAAGAGAGGACCAAGAAAAGAAAGTGCAGCCCAGCCACGGCAAGTCCTAGCACTTGGGGTGACATCAAAGCATTAGCTAATGATGCTCAGGAAATGCTGAAGAAACAAGATAAAGAACCAACTCCTGAGAACTTGTTCATTGCTATGTGTGCCAAATTGACTGCTAACTCAATGAACACTTGTGACCAGGATCTCATTCCTGCAAAAACAAAAAAATGTTAACTATGCTATTTGCTTTGTTCAACTGTCTGTAGACTGGATTTTTACATGTATGACCTACACGTTTAATTATATTTTAGTTAATCTATCTCGTAATAGCTTATACTGCCTTAATTGCATAGCACCAATGCTGCTTTCTAAGAAAATAATGTTAACTAATTTTATACTATGTTACTTAATTGTTATAGTAGTCACCTAATGCCTGTGTGTATCCCTTGGTGCTGACCTCCCTCCTAGCAACTCAGGCCATGTTGGCTTTAAAACAAAAAAGGGGGAAATGTGGGGACATGTGCTGAGCAAACACCACATGCTCTTTTGGGGTTTGGCAGAACCTTGTAACTTGTCTTTCCCTGACCTTGGCTGCAGACAGAGCAAGGGTGGAAATTACTAGGGGCGTTCCAACAGACACATCTGATGGACTTCAAGAAACATCTTGACCCCAAATAGTAAAATCCAATCCCTGCTCTGCATCTGAAAGGTTCTTTAGCCTACTCTGGGTGTGGTGGCTCACTCCTTATGGAGAAGTTCTTTAGCTCCTTCCCCATACCTAACAGCTAGTTCTCTGCATTAGAAAGGAAGATGAGATTTACTCTAGATGGGATTACTGCCAAGGGATACACCTTGCCTTGGGTGTGACTAATCTCTTATAGATTTGTTAATGGCTTCTTATTGTCTGTAACCTAGCAACCAATCCATGAAGTATCATGAAACACACATGTGTAATGTCTTCTTGTACTATAAATAAAGACGTCCAGTTTGTCTGGGCGGCACAAGTTGCTTGGGCTACCTAGGCTCAGGCTGCCTGTGTCCGTTTCCACTCTATCTTTTTGTCTCATCTTTTCTGCTTCTTCCATAATAGCGCTAAGCCTGGGGGCGGACGCCGACACCCAGGATCCTGAGAGGAGAATGGAGGAGAAGGGATTGTGGCGTGGCCATCCCCCCTGGGGGGTGATTTCTTGCTTTCAGTGTCTCTGTCTCTCTCTGTCTGGAGAGTGCACGCGCCCTATAGCAAAAACCTTTCAAAAAAAAAAAGAAAGTCAATTGAATTTCTATCCACCAAGAGTCTACTATATTGAGATATGACAAGACACTTTTATTCATTAAAATATATAATTGTCATATTATTTGTACCAATAGTGATTATAGTGGACATTGGTGACTTAATGTATCTGCTTTTACTGGGTCATGCTGTTTTGACAATATTGTATTTCTTGCTCAGATTATGTAGTCTATATTGCTTTGCTCCTTGACTTCATTCTAGGTTTCAGGATGAAGGGGTTACCCTCAATGAAACTAATGGGCCCTTGTGGGAGAGGGGAAAGGGAGATATCAAAACCTTATGATATCCATTAAAACTCCTGGCCAGAATTGGCATTGATCGCTTCTCAAATTTTACTGCGGAGAGGACATTTCATGACCAATGCATATGAGATGAAGGCAGAGAAGCCAAATCTGCTCATAGGCAACTAATAATTCGGCACAGAAATATACTTGATCACTTGTAACAGATATGCATTTCCTCCTCCTTTCCTTTCTCCCAGTGTATCTAAATGATGAAGTCAGAATTTGAACATTGCGGGAACCAGCAGTTAGCGTAATGGCTATGTTGCTGGACTCCCACGTAGTCGACCGCAGTTCACGTTCTGGACCCAGTGGCTTAAAACTCACGCCAGTCGCGTGTGCGTGCGTGCCCAGGATCCCAGGAGGAGAAAGGAAGAGAAGGGATTGTGGCGTGACCATCTGCCCTGGGGGGTAATTTCTCGCTTTCTGTCTCTATGTCTCTCTCTGTCTGTCTGGCGAGCTCATGCGCCCTACAGTGAAAATCTCTCCAAAAAAAAAAAAAAAGAAAAAAAGAATTTGAACATTGTTCTGCATAACTGCATACTCCTTTTAACCACTTGTCTAGTTGCAAGGCTATGCAAGGATGCAGAATACATTGTTTTAAATGTATTTTTCAAAAAATACTTAATTTTAATATAAATTAATTGTATGATTAAATGTATTTTTAAATAAGTATTTGAATTGTTTTAGTATTTTATAAATCAATGTATTCTTAAGATAATTCTACGTCAGTTGTTTGCAGCTTTGATAAATATTTCTTTTTTTTTTTGGAGAGATTTTTCACTATAGGGCGCGTGCGCTTGACAGACAGACAGAGACATAGAGACAGAAAGCAAGAAATCACCCCCCAGGGAGGATGGTCACGCCGCAATCCCTTCTCCTCCATTCTCCTCTCGGGATCTTGGGCACGGACGAACACGCGCCTGGCGTGAGTTTTAAGCCACCGGGTCCGGGACACGAACCGCGGTCGACTATGTGGGAGTCCAGCGACATAGCCATTACGCTAACTGCTGGTTCCCCCAGATAAATATTTCTATAGTGGTAGTTTGCAAATATTTTGGTATCAGGGTCCCTTTACATTCTTAATATTGTTGAAAACTATACAAAGCTTTTGTAATATAGATTATACCTAGCTATATTTAGCATATTATAAATTAAAACTAAAAAAGTAAATATGTTTGCAAATAACGTTACTAAATACATATTAATATAAATAGCATATTTTATTAAAATAATTATATACTTCAAGTAATGAAATTTGGTAAGAAGACATGCATTATTTCACATTACATAAATTGTTTATATGCTTAATAGATGAGAGTAGAGCTATTATATATGCTATATGTGTACTATGTTTTTGGTTTAAATACATAAGGAAAGTCATTACAAATGAAATGGCAGAGAGATGGGTAGAAAGCTATTTTGTGTTTATATTAACATTTATATCAGTGAATTTTGAGTAAGCAGATTGCCCTCCATAATGTGGGTGGACCTTATCTAATCAGTTGAAAGCCTGAAAAGAATAGAAAGACCAGTTTCTTTTTTTTGAAGAGAGATTTTTGCTGTAGGGTGCATGTGCTTGCTGGAGAGACAGACAGAAACAGAAAGAGAAAAATTATCCTCCAAAGGAATGGACAAGCTGCAATCCCTTCTCCTCCATTCACCTCCTGGGATTGTGAGTTTGTCACTGGGTCCAAGACTTGAACCCTGGTTGACTAAATGGAGTCTAGCAATGTAACCACCACACCATCGGCTAATCCCTAGCAAGACCAGTTTCCAAAGCAAAGGCATTTTTTGAGCAGACAACTTTCAGATGATTTGAAACATCAACTCTTCTGGGTCTTGAGCCCTTGTCTCACACTGTAGATTTTAGTTTTCCAGTTTCATGTGTGTACATGCATGCATGTGTGTGTGCTTACCTGTGTGTGTGTCCTATTGGTTCTGTTTCTCAGAACCAATTTGAAAAATTCATCAACCATGAAAGAGAATTAACATGAAACAAACTTGTAGAGGAGAGAGTAAACAACAATATTGCTCATAACACTTTTTCAGTTGCATGCTAATAGTTATTTAAAAAAAAAAAAGTGAGAGAGAGAGTTTTGCTATAATTACAGCTGGGAATGGGATCCATTTTATTATTTATTTATTTTATTTTATTTTTCTTTTTAGGATTTTGCCATAGGGCACATTTGCTTGCTGCGGAGAGAGAGAGAGACTGAGAAAGAGAAAGTGAGAAATCACTCCCCGGGGGTGGGTGAGGGGGGAGGACGGCCATGCCACAAATTCTTCTCCTTTCTCATTTGGGGATTTTGGGTATGTGTGCACACCTACTTGGTGTGAGTTTTAAGCCACCAGCTGGGGACTCAAACTGTAGTCAGCCACGTGGGAGCCCACTATGCCACCTGCTGCCCCCTTGGTTCCATTTTAAATATACTCATAGTGCAATCCACATAAATGCAAAGTGTGCAACTTTTTAATATTTTGGAACCTATTCTTCCTCATTCCTCAACTACCTCACTTCTAGGTAGTTGAGGAGATACCGTTTTATTAAAAAGAACAATTTTAAAATTATTTACTTGCAATAGTTTTCAGTTATAGGCAAATGCTGCATTTTTTTTTTAATAGTTCTATATCCTCTGCTCATTCCCAAATGACGTTTAGATTTCTTGTAAAGATCACCATGTTCCTGTGGTATTATGGGTTGTAGAAAGGGAGATTTTTATCTGTAATGTGCCCTTTTTTTGGACTTTATACCCATCATTCTCTGTCCACATGGTCATTGCTCTTGTATCTGATATTCAGTGTCCAATGTGACAACTGCTGAGGTTATAATATGTTTTTATTTTTCTCCTGAGTTTTCCAGGACCTCCTGTCCTTCCTGATAATTAGGCCCCACATTAGTCCTCACTGGCACTTGAGGTCTGGATGTACACTAAATGAACCCTAATCTTTAAATATGGTATCATTTTCTCCTGTCACAGCAATATTTGTCGTAAGCTCACTAGGTAGCTGCTTTCCCTTCTCCTCCATTCTCCTCCTAGGATTGTGAGTTTGTCACTGGGTCCAAGACTTGAACCCTGTTTGACTAAATGGAGTCTAGCAATGTAACCATCACACCATCAGCTAATCCCTAGCAAGACCAGTTTCCAAAGCAAAGGCATTTTTTGAGCAGACAACTTTCAGATGATTTGAAACATCAACTCTTCTGGGTCTTGAGCCCTGGGAACCAAGGACACCTGCTAAACCACAAGGCAAGCTGGCATTACCACTTTGTTCATGTGACTCTGGTCACCCTCCATCCAAATACACAATTTCATTGTTTTTACTTTGTTTGAAACAGTTACTTCTGCTTATGCGAAATTATCCTGCAGGTGTTCCTGTCCCTAAAATTAGTCAGGGCATAGCCTTTCTTCCCCTAAATTGCCCCTCATCTACACAACAAATAACCCTACTTTAGGCTGGAGATGAGCCATCAGGGCTCACACATGCCATGGCCTCAATTCCTCCACTTTTGGATCTCTTCTCCTTCCCAACCTTCATCTGCAATCAGAAGAGGTGAAATTTCCACTTCTCTAGAATTTAGCAGAGATGTTTGTCCTAAATCATAATATGTACTCCTTCCAGTAAAGATATACAGTCTTCCCTTCCTGAAGATTATGATGGTAGAAGGACTGCCCTAGACATGACTTACATGACAAAGGAGTAAAAATTTATCCTCTCACACTGTAATATGATAACATGTTGAAGATCTGAAAGAAAGAAATCTACAATTTTTAAAAAACTTGATCACATATCTTTTAACAAAAAGAATATTTTAAGAGACGCCTTTTGGTTTTCTTTTTGGAAGTTTGGGAAACCCTGAAGATTTTCAAAAAGGAGTAAGTGAACCGTAAGGTGAAATGCAGGAGAAAAGTTAAAAAAGATGGGGACTTGGGAATATACCACTAAAATGTCAGTAGACAATTTTCTGGAGACGTTGACAAGTTTTCCTTTGTTTATTTGTTTTAGAAGATTGAAAAAGGCTGAGAGATAAGTGAGAGCTAATACAATGGAAGCAGTGAGTGCCACTACTTTTTCCAAGAAGTTTGGTTGAGAAGTAAGCAAAACAGGATAGTGGCTAGAGGGAAGACCCTCGAAAACTGTTTAATTTCAGTGGGTGAGACATGAACTGAGGGAAATGAGTTAATTGAAGATATATTGAAGACATAAGAGAAAAAGGAAATGGAGCAAGGTTGTAATGGCCATGAGGATAGGTCAGATCAAGATTTCAAAAGGAAAGCTATACTTGGAATAGAATGAGGGCTACCTCTACCTCTGAGGTAGGAAGGAAGTGTGTATACATAATCCAAATGTTTCTAAGTGGAAAAAAGAGACAGAGTTGATGAGGTGGTTTAGGCCAGACTCTTAAATTTTTGTTAGCAGAAAACAAATATTTACTGAGAGTAACTAGGACCAGGGGTTTTATTAAAAAAAAAAAATCATAAGTAGGAAAAGTAGTGAAGGGTCTTAAAAGTCTCACAGAGGAGGGGACAAAATATCTGGATAATATAAAAGGTGATCAAGTGCTGAGACTGGAACCCATGAATCTGAATTTGTAGCTTCACTAATGTGCATGGCTGTATCATTTTTTTTTTTTTGAGAGTTTTTTGCTATAGGGCGCGTGCGCTCGCCAGAAAAAACAGAGACAGAAAACAAGAAATCAGCCGCAGGGGAGACGGCCACACTGCAATCACTTCTCCTCCATTCTCCTCTCGGGATCTTGGGCACACACGAACACGTGCCTGGCGTGAGTTTAAGCCACCAGGTCTGGGACTCGAACCATGGTTGACTACATGGGAGCCCAGTGACATAGCCATTATGCTAACTGCTGGTACATGTATAATTTTTTTTTTTTTGGAGAGGTTTTTTTGTATAGGACGCGTACACTCGCCAGACAGACAGAGACAGAGAGACAGAAAGCGAGAAATAACCCCCCAGGGGGGATGGTTACGCTGCAATCCCTTCTCCTCCATTCTCCTCTCGGGATCTTGGGCATGCACGCACATGTGCCCGGCGTGAGTTTTAAGCCACCCGATCCAGGATGCAAACCGCGGTCGACTACGTGGGAGTCCAGCGACATAGCCATTTCGCCATCTGCTGGTCCCTATATTTTTTTTAATCAAAGAAAACTTAATGACTTCGATCAGAGAAGGCCAACTGTAGAACTGATCAGGAGAGCATGAGTTTGAAAGATCTGAGGTTGTTGACTGAGAGTAGTTCATGTAATCACAATCAAGAAATCCAGGGAAGAAATCGTGGCCAGAAAGAAACAAAGAAAAATCACCATAAATAGAAGTATTAAAGATCTGACCATATTCACAAACATCCTCGACAGAGTCTCATCTTACCGTGACGCCTCTTCTTAGTTATCTGTCTCATTAGAAAACTGGACACCTCTGTGGAAGAGTCAGGTGTGTTTCTCAAGCTGACCTGGGATTTGAACTACAATTGCCATGACTGCCTACACTGGAAAGCCCTACCGTTATTGTCGTACCACAGCTTCTGGGCCCTTCGTTTCTGTAAAAGTCAACTTTACCATTTCATTGGTGTTTCTAAGGATCTAGCTTTCTCTTTTATTGATTCTATTATTTTATGTTCTATTTTGATACTTCTTAACATATATTTTCTTTACCATCTCTCTTATTATTTGTATTTACTTCATTGTTTTTATACTGTCTTGAATTAACTTCTTAGTTCACTATTTTTCAATATGTTTGATTGCCTTTTAATACCATTGATTGATTTCTCTAAGATAAGTCATGTTTTGAATTTTAGTGTCATATTTTTAACAACATACTATTTGCATTGTGATTTTTTTGAGACATTTCAATGATATATTTAAAGTACTCTTAGTACTTTAAATAAAAGTTAGTTTGATCTGATGGTAAAAGAACCATGACATCTTTCTATTAGTGTTGCCTTGAATATACTATCCATCCCTTATTTCCAATTTTTGTCTATTTTTACATGTTCAGTATATGTCTGACACAATAGTGGATGCCTTATTAAGTAGCAACATGCCACTTAATCTTTTAATCTGACACTCTTTTAATGAGTTACTTACATTGATATATTTTGTTATTACAGATATATTTCAACTTACATTTAGCTTTTTTTTTTTTTTTTTTTTTTGCTTAGAGGTTTTTGCCTTAAGGTATGTGCATTCAGCAGAGAGAGAAAGAGAGAGACAGACAGACACAGTGAGAGCCAAAGTGAGAATTCACCTCCAGGGGGAATGGCCATGCAATCCCCTTTTCTCCATTTCCTTCCAGGATCTTGGGCACACATGCACATGTGCTCAGCATGAGTGTCAAGACACCATGTCTGGGACTTGAACCGTGGTCAGCCTGTGGGAGTCCAGTGACATAACCACTATGCCATCTGCTGACCCCACATTTTCTTTTTAGCATACTTTTAGCTTTTTTCTCATTTCTTGCTTTCTATTGTATTATTCAAGTTGTATTCATAACCATTTTTTTTCCCCTCTGGCTACTGAGTTGAAGTTTTGTATTTCATTTTTTTTTTAAGTTTATTCTTAATACATACTTCTAAACTACTTCACAAAAGTATAATAATGTTTTTAGAACATTTAAATCCCCCTCTTTACTTTATGTGTTGATATCCAGTATTATAGTTGGAACTTAATTTTATACCATCAAATTAATATCAACATTATTATTGTCTTGTACAATCAATGCTTATTTAGATTAGCCAATATCAATTACTAGATTAATCATTATTTTTCACATCACATTCTTTCTGGATTTGAATTTCTATATATTAAAACATACAACCTACTTCAAACAGTCTGTTTCTGGCAAACTCTGTAGACTTTGTGGAAATTCTTTTTCTTCATTCTCAATTAGCAATTTGAGCATAGAGTTTTAGATTGATGTTACTTTTCTGTAGCATTTAAAAAAAGATATTCTATTGTGTTTTTATCTCTATTGTTTTGGTTAATGCTATCTATTTAAATATTATTTATGGATGAACTGTTTTTCGGTTTAAGTTGTTTTTATGTTGTATGTGTAAATGTAAACATTCAATAATAGAATGCATATTAAGCAGGTCGAACAGTGCATGACTTATAGTAAGCACAAAGTAAATCTTAGATACGGTAGTTGTACTTTAAGTAAGAATATTTCCTTTCTTTTATGTTTCTTAATCTCAAGTACTTGAGTTGCTAATTCCTTAGTGTATATTTTTTAGCTAGTACTCCTTTTCATGAATTGTTGCCATGCTTGGTAGTGGTTTATTATTTGTTTGCTTGCTTGCTTTCTATTACTTAGCTCCTCTGGAAATTTGTGTTTGTTTTGTTTTGTTATTCCTATTTTTCTTCCCTGTGGGCATTTCTCCTTTCCTGAGTTGTTAAGCTTTCCAGGCTGCAATATTTGTTTTTCACTGGAATCCCTAGAATTTTCCTGATCTTGGACCAATTTTTATACCTCAAAGCTTGGAATTCCTCTTCCATAAAGTAGTATCAACATCAAACTCCAAACCATGCAAGATCGTACCACAGGAGAGAGCTCTCTGAGGTTACAACTTTAGTAAAAGCATCAGATACTCTAATCCAAGGTTTCATTTCTTGCTTCCTATTATTTGTTAAAATTGCAAACTCTTAACTCCTGGCTCAGTGCATTTTAAGTTCCTACAGCATTAATTAATATCCTCACTGAAATGACATTTAGCTATTTCTTTTTGTCATCTGAGATTGTTCATCTTTTCTATTTGAGATTATATATTTTTAAATCGCTATATTTTATCAAATATTTCTATATATTTAAGCATGAGAATTCAATAACAATTGGTCTGTCATAATATAGGAAGTCTATTTTTTTAACCATAGAAATAATAAGTTCTTAATTAACCCTATGTTGGCTTCATTGTTGGATAGCTGATGTGTATACAAATCTAGTGCTAAGGAGAGAGATCTATATACATTGTATTAATTTGCTAAGATCATACATTTTTTGCTTATTGGAAACTTACAACTACAACCCTGTTTTATAAGAATCATCCTCACCCTCTACGACCAGGATAATTAACTGTGACATTAATTCCAAACAGAGTTCTTTCCTTTGTAAAGCTGCTTCTAAATTTAGGTGGGACTTTCCTGACAATCTGAGTGCTATTCTATGTATTGAAAGTTTGACCCATGATGGCCTATTACCTAAAGGGTAAAGGAGACAGTTCCTACATGGCCAACCACAGTCGAAATCCCAACTCAACTCTGGCAGCTTACAAAACAGGCAAGGCACATAGGCATGCCTGCTCCAAATCTTGACAGGATGGAGAAACGGAGGAGAAAGGATTGTGGTATGACATACCTCATGACAGAGGGTGTTTCTTCTCACCCTCTGTCTCTGTCTCTTTCGAGCAAGTGCATATACTTTTTGTTTGTTTTATTTTGTTTTGTCTTTTTTTTGAGACATTTTTGCTATAGGGTGCATGCGCTCACCAGAAAGACAGAGATAGACAGAAAGCGAGAAATCCCCCCTCCCCCAGGTGGGATGGCCATGCCACAATCCCTTCTCCATTCTTTTCTCAGGATCTTGGGCACAGACGCACATGCGCCTGGCATGAGTTTCAGCCACCTGATCGAGGACTCAAACCATGGTCAACTACATGGGAGTCCAGTGACACAGCCATCATCCCAACTACTGGTTCTGAGTGCATGTACTTTCTAATAATTAAAAGAGAAAAAAAAGTTTGTCTCATTACCCTTAATGAGTATTATAAAATACCAAAGCCATATCAGAGAAAAGCCAGAATTTATGGAAGTATTTTTTATGCTGTGTTTATTTTATGTGTTCTGAGAGCTAATGTGTGGCCAAAGCCCTTGGATCATGGTGAATACATGATAAGCAACTAGTTTCACAAGGACTATACAGGAGAAAAAATAACTGATGTTTCATGTTTTTTGCTTTATGCCATGAAGCTACTTTTATTTTATTTATCAAATTTACTTGACTCAGAGGTGAATCATAATTGGGATTTTAAACCATATAACTGTCATATCATTTATTTTGTAGAATACTGATAAAATCACACACACACAAACACACACATAGATACACATATGAAAATGTTTCAGTGTACAAGTGCAATTGTCTTTGGACTTTTTAACATAACCATGTTTTAACTATATGCAGAATTAAATTGTAGAAAATATTATTTTCAGATATTTTATCAGGTTTCTATTTATAAATGTAAGAGCTACTAGGAAAATTAAAAACAATATAATTCTTCATATCTCAAAGATGAAATAAATTCAAAACATAAAATGAAGACTAAAATGCTAGTCTTAGTGCTTTTTAGACATGCCAATTCCCCTAGACATACTGGAATATAAAGAATGAAGTCATGAAATTAAACAAAAATAAAAAAGTTATATTATTTTTTAAAAAGAATTATTCACTTAATTTTATTTTAGTATCATTTTAAATTTTGCATGCATTCACCAGAGAGAGAGAGAGAGAGAAAGAGAGAGAAAGAGAGGGGGAAAGTGAGAAAGTAAGCCACCAGGACCAGGACTTGAAATACAGTTTGTCATGTGGGAGTCCAGTGCTTTAACCACTATGCCACTTGCTGGCCCCTATATTATTTATTTTAAAATGGAAAGTTAAAAGTGTCTATTACCAATGAAATTTAATTATTCTGTATTTGACTAGATCAAGTTTTATCTATTTAGATAACAAAATCAATTTGTTTTAAAATTCATTTTTTATTAAGTGGCTGCTTTACAGGGTGAAATCAATTGAATCAATGATAACAAGCTCACATGAAAATATTCACAAGTGCTAGATCCTGTATTCTGCTTA
Organism: Tupaia belangeri chinensis; assembly: GCF_000334495.1. NCBI lineage: Eukaryota > Metazoa > Chordata > Mammalia > Scandentia > Tupaiidae > Tupaia > Tupaia belangeri. The sequence goes on from NW_006204388.1 coordinate 2,205,071, forward strand.
TACATTTTACACTATACTTGGAATCTGAGACACGATATATAATGACTTCTAGTAACAGCTTATCTAAAATTATAAAAAGAGAAAGAATAATCATTTAGACAAAAGATTTCTGCCAGTATCACAGTTAGGACTGTGGATTCTGGAGTGAGTGAGACTATCTGGCTTTAATTATGGATCAGTTACTTAATCTCTTTGTGTTTTCGTTCCGTCTGTAGAATGTAGATCATGAAACAATTGTGAGAATTAAACTAGTAGAACATGTAGAGTGCTTAGAAGAGTGTCTGGTGCATAGTTAATAATGAAGGAGTCTGTTATTGCTGTTTCTGTTGTAGATGGAATTCTTTATTTTTTTTTATTTTTATTTTTTGGAGAGGTTTTCGCTATAGGGCGCATGCGCTCGCCAGACAGACAGAGAGAGACATAGAGACAGGAAGCGAGAAATCAGCCCCCCAGGGGGGATGGTCACGCCGCAATCCCTTCTCCTCCATTCTCCTCTCTGGATCTTGGGCATGCACGCACACGCGCCCAGCGTGAGTTTTAAGCCACCGAGTCCAGGACATGAACCGCGGTCGACTATGTGGGAGTCCAGCGGCATAGCCATTACGCTAACTGCTGGTTCCCAAGATGGAATTCTTTTTACTACTATAACATAGTCTTCAAAATAGCTCATAGTATCTAATATAATTGGAGTAGAAAATCCATATTGAATTGTTTAGATGACTAATACTTATAAGGTAATTAACTAATGGGAAATGTAGTTACCCAAACAAAATTATTTGTTTAAAGATAGAAATTTAGTTCTTGGTTAAAAACGGAATTGTAATACTGTGATTCTAAATGATCTTTTCTAGATTTGAGCTAATCATGGTGGAAGAAGTAGGTTGGCTTTTGGTACAGAAATAAAATGTAACACTGTAAGGCTGACTCACATGGAAGGTTCTAGTTTTGTATCTAGAGACCAGAGACCTCTCTGAGTACATGGGGCATACAAATGCTCATAATCTAGAATTGGCTGAAGCTCAAAGTAGATCGTGGTATTGGGACCTTGTTAGGGGTATTGCTCCCCCCCCCCCACTCCCAAACTCTCTCTTGCTCATAGAAGAAATAAAAAATAAAACAAAAAAATTCTTCAGAGGGAGACTTAAGTATATCTTTGACTAACCTAGATGAATATGCTTTGCTTATTCATTATGATGTTTAACACTTTTTCTCATTTCAAGGCATTTTCATGAACTGTATTGTGGTGGTTTCCTCGTATTTGATTATATTTATAAGACAACCATGAATTGCAAACAAATCTTAGACTAAAGACTTGCATTTGTAGTAGACATTGTGATTGTTTCACCAATATCTACTTTATCTCTCTTCCATTTTGTAGCCCCTATGATAGTTCAGTGATTTTGACTACACCATGAGCAGTAGCTGTATTGAGACAATTAGGGAAATTCTGTGTTCTATGCAACAGTTAAGAATTTATGGATGGAACCATGACCCAGACCTAAGCCATCTGGTAACAGATATTCTCCTGACCACAGTGAATGTGACTTACATAATTTAGAGGCAAGCTTAGGACATTACTGGAAATGGCTGGAAAATATCCACTTTCCTGGATATTATCAAATAAACATTAAACGGTGTTTTCTACCACAGAGAAAGCACTATTTTTTTTTCATTTTCTTTTTCTTTTCAGAGAAAGTATTCTGAAGACAGAGCTAGTCCATTGAGGATGGCAGAATTGAGAAATAAGACTACAGTTTTTGAAGACATCTGACTTAAAAAAATGATGAATCACCTAGAAAAAAATTTGACTCTTATCTTTAAAATGCATTCTGGATCTGACCACTTGCTCATTTTTTAATTTTTTTGAGAGATATTTTTGCTATGGGTCCTGTGCATTCACAGGAAAGACAGAAAGTGAGAAATCATCGCTTGGCAGGATGACCACGCCACAGTCCCTTTTCTTCCATCGTCCTCTCAGGATTTTGGGCAAGCATGTACATGCACCCTTCATGATTTTCAAGCCACCGGATCCAGGACTCTTAACTGTGTTCAGCTGCATGAGAGTCCAGTGCCTTAACGGTTATGCCATCTCCTGGCCCTCCAACTTGCACATTTATTGCTATGTCCTAGTCTAAGTGTCTTCCATCCCTTTCTTGCTTTTTGCACAGCCTTCTAACTGCTGCCTCTAGCCTTGTCCCCATTCAGTCTAAGCACAGCAGCAGAGTAACTTGTTGAAGTGTAGAACTGCCCCACTTCTCTGCTCAGCTTCACCTGATAACATCCTGTTCTATTCAGAAAAAAAAAAAAATTTAATACACACTTGAATAAAAATTTATATGTTGCTGATAATGTATATGGTGAGTTGACTTATATGAACTGCATCCATACTGAAAAAAAAAAACATTTCGTATACTATAATGATATATAGTGATTAAATATCATTTTAAAAAGTGTAAAAAACATTTAAAAAAATGAAGGGTCTTGTAATAACCTGTAAGGCTCTATGTGCTCTGAATATCGTTTTCTCTCCTACTCTTCTTTCTTTATCATAACTCTCCCTCACTCTGCTCAGGCTGAAGCGGCCTCCTTTCCGATCTTTGGCATTCCAGGCAAACTCTCATCGGAGGGTCTTCTCCGTGTTACTCCTTCCGCCTGAATGCTCTTTCCCCTGACGTCTTCATGAATCTTTCCTTTATGGTGTCCAGATTTTAATTTAAATATGATTTTTTTTCAGTGAGAACAGCTTCCCCATCTCCAAATATACACACACACACCAACTGCACTTGACCTCTCCCTAGTTTAATATTTTTGTCCACAGACTTTATTATCATTCTATTAATATTTATTTTACTTATTAAACGTGTTTACCTTCTAGTTTTTTTTTTAAGAGAGTTTTTTTGCTATAGGGTGCATGTGTTCTCTCAGAGAGAGACAGACAGAGAAATTATTTCCCAGGAGGGATGGTCACATTTCAATTGCCTCTCTTCCATTATCCTCTTGGGGTCTTGGGCGTGCACACACACACACACACACACACACACACACACACCTGGAATGAGTTTCAAGTCATTGTGTCCAGGACTTGAACCATGATAACCTACATTGTAGTCCAGCGATGTAACCATTACACCATCTGCTGGTCCAACTTGTTGTTTTCTTTTAACTTAATATTGAAATTGTTGGTGTTTGGTTTGTTATAATATCTTGAAAAAAATAAGTACATTTCTTGGCACAGAGTAGGCATTCGAAGCACCCTGTTGAGTGACTCTTGAATCTCCTAATGAAATTATGTCTGAAGACTGATCTTTCTTTGAATTTCTCATTTACATAAACTAATACATTCCTTTTGTTGTTTGAGCCCATTTTAGTTGAACTATCTTAACCTAATGCATTGTCACTGAGCTAGCAATTAAATGTTTGATGGACAGATGGGGTAGCAAGCAGTGGACCTGAGACAAGGATTCACATGAAGATGATTTGTTAGGAAAATCGTTGTATGGTTTGCTTGTATGATTTGTATGTTAACTATAATTACCCTACAGTATTTTATAGCACTAGACATGGTTCTTCCTACCTACCTGTGATTTTATTTCCATTCATCAACATCCCTCTGTCCCCTTTCCTTCTAATGTAAGTCTTCGAACCATCCAGGAGCAAGAGAGCTTACATTTCAGAACTCCTGGACACATCAGTCATTGTGTTTCCCCAAAAGATACTGAAGTACTAACCTGTAGTACATGTTAATGCAAACTTATTTGGAAATAAAATCATTGCAGATAAAGATAAGGTCATATATGATTGGGGTCATATTGGATTAGACTTTTCATCTAATATGACTGATGATATCAAAGGGGAAGTCTATATGTAGACATTAACATGGAGAGAATGCCATTTGAAAATGATGGTCAAGATCAGAGCAATGTTTATACAAGCCAAGAAACACCAAATATTGCCATCAAACCACCAATCACTAGAGGGGAGACATGGAACAGAATCTCTCTCATAGCCTTTGAAAAGAAGCAGCCTTACACATATTTGGATTTACAGCCTCCAGAACTATTAAACAATGTGTGCTATCTAAGACATTCAGTTTATGATATTTTGTTATGGTTGCCCTAGAAAACTAATACAGATTGCTGGGAGATTTAGGAAGTGTGACAGGAAAGAGAAGAAAGTCATGCAAGTGGGAAATTTTGGTTCAATCTTAGAATTCTATTAATACTGTAGATCATCTGTTTTACCCCTCCTTCATTCTTTCTCTTTCCTTCTTCTCTCCCTCTTTCTTTCTTTTCATTTAATAATTATATAATACATATTTGTGGATTACAGTTTGATTTTTCAGTAGAAGAACTCAATGTGTGTTGCTTAAATCAAGGTAATTAGTATATCCATCCTGTCAATAATTTGTTGTTCTTTGTGTTGGAAACATCGGACAATATCTTTTTTAGTTACTCTAAGATACATGGTAAATTGTTAACTGTTCTTACTCTATAGTATTTTGTAGCACTAGAAATTATTCCTATCTATCTGTAATTTTGTTTCTTTTAATGAACATCCTTCTGTCCCCTCTCCTCCTAATATAGGCTTTGAACCATCCTGGGCAGGAGCAAAAGAACATGAGCTTCAGAACTCCTGGACACATCAATCATTAGTCAGGGTTTGCCCTCTGGGACTAGGTGTGGCAGATAAACGGGACATTGTAGGCCTTCCTTGTGCTCGGGCAAAGCCAATTCCAGTAGCTAAAGACTAAACTGTGAACAAAGAATCGTGGGTGCTAACTGCAAGCTCTTCGGACAAAAAGCATGTCAGCAGGCCATATGTGAAAAATAGGTAAAGAGGGTCAGAGTGAGTATGGAGAAAACACTGAGCATCTGCCACAATGTGTTAGCAAGCAATTAAGGCATGTCCACTAGGTGGAGAAAATGAGGAAATAAATACAGTCCCTTACTTTTCTGCCTAGTGAAGTTCTGGTTATATTTATTTACATAATCTGAGGTAATAAACTTGGAAAAGACTGCTATTGTAAATAGAAGATGTGTGTTGAGTATCTCTAAATAGCTTCCGATATTTAAATTAGTTATATTCTTTCATCACAGAAGAAAACATTAAAACAAATGAGAAAGTAAAATATTAAAAGATAAAGCAATGAAAAATGTACAAAGGGTGCAACAGTCTTTTAAATTAGGGTCTCCAATCCCCTGGGCCATGGACCAATGCCAGTCCTCCCAGGATGTGCAAAGAGGGCTGGGGGTGGAGTGGGCCAGTGGGTGTGGCTTTGTCTATATTTGCAGTCACTCCCTATTGCTGGTATTGCTGCCTGGGCTCTGACTCCTGTAAAATCAGCAGTGGAATGGGCTTTTCATAGGAGCATGAACCCTACTGCTGTGTTTCATTGTAGACTGCAATGTGGTTTGATGGAAATGGGGTGAATGGTGGATGTGAATCACTTGAATCACCGCAGGACCATTCTCACTCAACCCTACTCCCATTTATAGAGGAATTTTCTTACACAAGGCCATTCCCTGGTGCTGAGAAGGTTGGAGACTGCTGTTTTAAATGATATGTGTATGTGCATATTTGATGTACAAATTGAAAAGATTCATACCCAGTTTGCCTTCATAACCTTAGGAATCTATTTTTAATTCCTTTCCAAAGCCTTAGAAACATATAGCCAAACACATTTAAGTCCAAAGAAGGACTTAAAATTTGTACTCTGATTTTATCAACAATACATGTTTGTTCCCAGGTACTGAGGCAGTTTCATTTTGAGATATTTTCCTGTGTCCTGTAACTGAGAACCTGAGAAGGATTGTACTCAAAAGGGTATACAAGGAACTCTTGATTCCATTGCTTATAAAAAGATAATGAGTCTCCATGTATACCCAATTCCAATAGTGTTAAAGAACTGTAGTAATAAGAGCTACTGTCACTAACAACATGGTTGATCTTTTCTGTATGAGAATCTCCTCCCTTCCAATACTATACTTAGGAGAATAGTATGCTTTAACTTACATTTGTTACATATCTTTAAAGAGCTTTTCACTTGAAGGTTTTTTATTTTTGATTCATTTGATCATGAAACACTAGCCATTTGACTCAGAAATCTCACTGTAATATTTACACAAGTGAAAGTTTTCTAGTCCTAAGTCTTTGCATTGTCTCATTTCTTCGTATTTCATAGTAGTACCTTATACATAATGGACACTCAATAACTGTGTTGAAATATTGAATACACTGAGCTACTGACTTTGGTTTTGATGGCTCTGTAATCTGGATCTCATCTTCTGGGTGAGCTGCACAGAACCGTGGAAATAATTCACCTATTTAATGATATTTATACGCAAAGAAATGTGTCATCCAGGAGTTGCCTACATCATAGATATGGCCAGCAGACAAGTTTGTTTGTTTTAAAAATGTTTCAGAGGTTTTTAAATAGCTGTCATTTTTTTTTTTAAGAGGGCATAGAGGGGTCAGCAGGTAGCATATTAGTTAAGGGCACTGAACTCCCAAGTGGCCGATCATGGTTTGGTCCCCAGACTTGGTAGCTTGAAATTCACACTGGGTACATGTGCATGTGTGCCCAAAATCCTAAGAAGAGAATGACAGAGAAGGGATTGTGGCATGGCATCCCCTCAAGGGGTAATATCTCACTTTCTGTCTCTCTGTCCCTCCAGTTGAGTACAGGAATCTAAAAGCAAAAATCTCTCTATCAAAGAGAGAGAGAGAAAGAGAGAGAGAGAGAGAGATAATATACATAAAATTGGCTTTCTTTGAAATCGAGTACTTAAAATTATTGCATGATGATCAACTATAACTGATAGCTTAGACTGTCTGTTTTACATTAGGTAGACTCTCAAAATCCCCATCACCTACCCCATTTTTCTGACACTGGTAGTCATTTCTTAGCGTACTTGGACTATTGCTTTCAAGATTAGTTTGAGACAAAAAAACAAAAACATTCAATAGTCAAAAAAATGAAGTCATCTGTTGACTATAATGTATATGGTATTGTCTTTGACTTGACTAATATATGCTCTATTTATGGTGGGAAAACCCATATTTTTTACACTGTAAAGATATACAGTGATTGAATGTAAATTTTTTTTTTTTTTTAAAAGACCTAAGTAAAAAAAGAGATTAGTCTGGGAGCATCATCTGACACCGAGCCATTCTCTGACAACCAGTTAAGTGTCCAACCATTTGATCTAATTCTGGCAGTAGCTACACGGAGTGAATGTCAGGTTCCACAGATTTAAAAATTCATTCCCACAAGACTACCTTACTTCAGACAACCAGCACAGACCCTGGCCACCTGTAGTTCTCACTTTCCTTCTCTCACTATAAATCGGAGATTTCTATGACCCCTTTCTCAGGTCTGATAAGTTTCTAGAATGACTCATAGAATTTAGGAAAACACTTTACTTACCTTTATCAGTTTATTATAAAGGATACAGCTCAAGAACAGCTAGATAGAGAGAGATGCATGGGCTTGGTATAGGGAGTGGAGGGCTTCACTGAGAGGAAAGGGTCATCCTCTCAGTGAATCTGGGTATTCACCAACCTGGACCGTATCTAAGTTATCTTTTTCAAGTTTTTTAGAACTCAGTGTTCAGGCCCTGTCTCCTCCACAGAGGTCCTGTAGGATGGAAAGTTTCAACCCTTGAATTATTTGTTTTATCAGGGGACTAGCCCCATCCTGAGGTAAGAGGCCCCACGCTGTCACTGCACTGGCATAAACTCAGGTGTGATCTATAAGAGCTCATTCTGAATTGCAAAAGACACTCCTCTCTTTTACCAGATTCAAAGGATTTTGCTAGGTTTGTGTCAGGATCTGAGTACGATGACCAGATTTATTTCCTATTATATTATACTTATTTTTATTTCATGTATGCATCTTATCTATATAGATCTTGTGAACAAAGATTTTTTTCAAGTCAGACCCATGAATTTTACATGGGTGATGACACATCTTATTTCCATGCTTTTACTAGAAAATGTGATAGTCATATTTACAAGTTATTATTAGCTTATATTCTAGTCCCTCATTACTCTTCTTCATTTTTAGAAAAATGTCTATTTTTTTAAATCTGAATAAGACATTTATGTAGTTCAAGGAAATGTACAAGAAAGCTAATTCAACAGAATGAAAAAATATTTCTTGGGTCAACCGGGTACGGTGACTAAGGTGGTTGGATCCTACATGATCAACTGCATTTATCTCTCATTCTGGGTGAAATTATTGCTATGCACAGGTCTAAAAATGACCAGAGGACATTTTATTGTGTGAAAATAGCCTAAAGTTGGTGTACTTACTAGAAATTTTATCCAAAGTGGTGAAAAAAAGACTGCAGGTAAGATTTTATTTTTGTTTTATTTATTTAATTTGATTTAATTTAATTTAATTTTGGAGAGATTGTTGCTACAGAGCATGTGAACTCTCCGGAGAGACAGAGACAAAGAGGCAGATAAGATTTTAGACAGCAATGGAAGCATCTTTTTATTTCCTAATTATGCATTATTGAATACTCTCATGTAATACAGGTTGACTATCCCTTAACTGAAATGCTTAGGACCAGAAATGTTTTATATTTCAGATTATTTGCATATAGATGTTGCAAGGGATATGACCTAAGTCTGAACATGAAATTAATTTGTGTTTCATTCATACACATAGCCTGAACCTACAATATTTTTATATTGCAGCGTTATGACTACAACTCTTCACATGAGATCATGTTTGAGATTTTCCAGTTGTGGCATCAACATAGGGAATAAAAAGTTTCAGATTCTGGAACAATTTGGATTTTGGAGTTTTGAATTAGGTGTGCTCAATCTGTGAAATAGTTACCCTTACATTATGAAATAACTATGTCCAGCACTTGCTCTCCATCTTTCAATTATTTACAATTTTCAGCTGCTGCTTTTGATATTTACATCGTATTTCTAAATACCATATTTATTTGACTCTTTATTGATTGATTAATTTTGGCAGAATAAATGAAACATTTTCTTATTTGTCATTAAGAATTCGATGAGCTAACATCCTTCCTCTCATCTTCCCCTTATACTCAAATCATAATTTTTGGTAAAATCAGTAGTTTTTACTCTATATTATTATGCAAATTTCAGACCCAAGTTTTTTTTTTATTTATATATTTTTTATTATTATTCATACATTAAATCACTATACATCATTTTGATTGTGAAGATACTTTACCCAGCATGATATACACCTCAGTCCAACCCAGTTGAGACCACCATACACATTCTCGTCATATTATACAGTGAATATATTTCTTTTTTTAAAGAAAATTTAATTTTACTTAGAGTTAATTATCTTACTTTATCCATTTTCCTGGTGTTACATGTGTCAGTTGCTATCTTTTTCTAAATATTCTTGACAAGTCTGTCAAATAACCTTGGAGTAATGTTTACAAATATTGTTGAACATCACATCATCTATCATGTTCATGCTGTTATTTTTCTTTCCTTTTCTACCCCGTAGTCCCTTGGGGCTTTTTGCTCCAGTTTGCAGATTTCTTCCTCATCCTGGTGAATAGCTGTCAACCAGAGTTTTTCTTCTCCTTCATTTTGGAAATTCCTCTTTCCTTTCTTCTTGGTCACCTACACCTTTCTTTGTCTATATTCTTGTTTTGCTGAAGCATGTCATTCACTGGTCACCTAAGAAGGTCCATGAGAGGTCATATTGTTCACTCTTTACATGATAAACAATTGACTTTCACAATTGAGAGTTTGATAAGATATAAAGTTTTAAGTTGGAACTCCATTTCCCTCCACATATTGAAGGCATTCCTAATTGTTTCTAGTATCTACAGTTGTTCTTGAGAAATACAATGACATTTTTTTTTCTTATTATTCCTTTGTGTCTGACTTGTTTTTTTTTCTATTTGAGTTTTTACTATCTTCTTGTTATACACAGTGTTCTGAAATTTTATAATGCTGTGTTAGTATGAATCCATTTTCTTCAATGTGTTAGAACCCTATTGGGTCTTACCAATGTAGGGATTTGTGTCCTTTGGTTCCAGAAAGGAACCTGCATTATTATTTTTTTTTGATAGTATCTCCCTCCTTTCTCTCTATTCTTTAAAGAGCTTTCGTTATTCAGATCTACAACCCTCTACATATTTTATTTTCTTTTCCTTCCAATTTTTGATAGCTTTGTCTTTTTATTGCCTCCTCAATGACATTACTTTCCAACCACCGCAATGTTTTAAAAATATTTTTCTTTTGATTCTCTTATTTTTCAGTTTTATAAACTAGTTTTTCTCTGATTATTTCATTTTTATGGCACTCATTTAAAATCAATGCAGTGTTTTATATTTCTGATTATTTTAATTACAGAATTTATTTCTTTGTTCAAAATAAACTGATCCAGGTATTCTGTAAACTAGCTGTGACTTCTGTGAGCATTTCCTAGCTGAAGTACTTTAATTTTAAAACTTTTGTTTTCAGAACTAAATTTGGGCCAGCAGGTGGTGTAGCAGTTACGTTGTTGGACTCTCACATGGCCAATTGCAGTTCTAGTCCCGGACCTAGTGGCTTGAGAATCATACTGGGTGCATGTGCATGCATGCCCTAGATCCCAGTAGGAGAATGGAGAAGAGATTTAATGTGGCCATCTCCCTGGGGGGTGATTTCTCACTGTAAACTTACCTTAATATTAAAATATCTACTTAATTCTGTTATTTTATTAAACTGTGGTACTATTTGTTATCAAAGACAATGTTTTATATTACTCATATAACATAAGTTATGTAAATCACTTAATAACCTACAAATTATTTCTCTCATTTGCAGTTATACTGTTTGTTGATAATACTTCTGGATTCTGGTCACAAAAATACTATTTTAATAAGTTGAGATTGACATTTGAGCTTCATTCCGAGTCTACATTTTGATGTCACTGATGATAAACGTTAATAAACTTTTCTTATAGATTAACGTATGCATAAAATTATTAAAATGAACTTTTCATTATAAGAAAACCCCCAAAGTTGAAATAATAGTTTATTTTTTATGTTACGTTGCAGTAGACACAAATTTAGGGATTGTACTTCCAAAAATATGCAGTATTTTCCCCTTGGCACAAAAAGCAGCATATATTTGCCATTTGCTGCAGTCTGCTGAAAGTCTGCAGCAGCTTGTGCCAAATGCATTGCAGATGCTGCACCAGCAATAATGTATTCATGATGTGTACAGCTACATCTTGACAGGAGCAGTTTCTAGATATGTTTAGTCAACTTCTGGCTTTTGCAAGGAACATAAATATAGATTACTTCATGTACTTTGCATATTCATCAAATTTGAAATAGAAGAGACCCTTATAACTGGTAATATAAAAATCCATGAATGTGATGGAGAATAAAGTAATAAAAATTTCACTTAATATAATTTGGAATCTGACAGGTAACCTATGAAGTATTTGTTGTTTGAATGTAGAATGTCTATTTCATTCAAAGAACTAATGCTAGAATCTATTAACTCAGTAATTCATCAAGTCAAATAATGTTTCCTCATAATAGCCAAAGCTACATGTAATGAAAGGTGGGCTTAGCGTCATCACAAGGCAAATGCCATTTTTTAAATGATTAACGAAACTGAAGTTTATGTATCAGTAGAGCTTTAAGCAGTGTTCTAATTGACATATTTTGGTTTCTGAAATTATGAAGATTTTCTTTTTAGAAAGGGTAGTATAGACTGCCAATTTTCCCTTATATTTTCTCTCTCTTTTTCAGAGTAATACAGATAGGTAGAGTGCAACTTATAATAAAGATTACACTTTCCAAACCTCCAACGAAGTTGGCCTCATGACTATATTTTTGACCAATGGAATATAGAAATGGCAGGTGTGAAAAACCTATATTTAGAAAGGAGCAATGTCCACTGACTCTCCATTTTCCTTTCTGCTAGTTGCAATGCCAGTCTTACTGGCAAACCATCTTATACCACTCAGACAAGACTGACACTTTACAAATAATGGAGCCCTTGAAGTCATGGCACAGGCCAACCAACTCATACGTTTATGTAAACAAGAAAAAGCTCATTTCTTTAAGATCAGCTCATTTCTCAGGTCTTTCACAAAATCTTGCTTGATCCACCTTGTCAAAATTAATCTCTTCCATTCTTACATTAGCTGAGAATGTAAATAAGACCCTTCTCATATTTTAGACTGCTTTTATATAGTGTGTATACCTGTCACCCTAATGAAATTGTGACACAATCAAAATCTTTCCTTCTTTTTCACTAAGGACTATATTGCATTCCACTCCTACTGGCTTTCTTGAAAAAGCATATTCTTACCTTACAGCTTTCCTATTTGCTATTACAACTACCAGAAATATTAGTCTCTCAAATGTGTTATATTATACAATAATTATTACTTAAGATACTATGATTCATTTCATTCAGGTCTCTGTTCAAATACTAATTCTCTCAACGGTCTTTTCTTGCCCTATTTCATTTTAACTCCTTACTCTGCTTAGATGTGCTCATCAAGGATAGTAGACCAGAATTAATGAGTAATTGCTGAGATAGAAAGTGGAGGCTATCAGGAAAAGTCCATAGGTTGTGGGAGTGCTTTTTAGTACACTGAGATCAAAGCACATGGAGAGAAGTGGTAGGAAGGAAAATGTTAGGATGCTCTCTTGGTGAGCTGCATTAAAGCAGTTAGGTGTTTGTGCCTTTTTCTTTTCTTTTCTTTTCTTTTCTTTTCTTTTCTTTTCTTTTCTTTTCTCTTCTTTTCTTTTCTCTTCTTTTTTCTTTTCTTTTTTGTTTAATTCTTGGCTAAATAGTAAATAGCTGGGGATTTGCCCACAGATTTAAAGGAGCAAAAGTATACGTACATTGAAACTTTGAGACGAGCTAGAACCCACATTAGCTAATAATTCTAGTTGGAATGGTTGGAACCCAAACTCCAAAGATAAGCTCTACCTCATGATGTTGATTTGGTTATCTGAAAAGACAACTTCCTTTCTTTCAGATTGAACATAAATTCTTCACGACCATTATTCTCTTCCATTTATTTCTTATTGTGTCTCAGTCTCTTTCATCTAATTCACAGCTAGAACCCATATTTCATCAAATCCATGCATTCTTTCCTCAATATTATTAATTGCTATCTATGTCTTTTTTTATTCTTTTTTGAGAGAGATTTTTGTTATAGGGAGCATGCATTCTCCAGAGAGATAAAAAAACAAGAAATCACCACCCAGAGGGGCTGGCTATGCTTCAATCCCTTCTCCATTCTCGTCTCATGATTTTGGGCATGCACTTACACATGCCTAGCGTGAGTTTTAAGCCACTGGGTCTGGGACTCAAACTGCAGGAGACTACATGGCAGTCCATCCATACAACCATTATGCCATCTGTAGGTCTTTGTATTTTTATTTTACGTGTGTGTGTGTGTGTGTGTGTGTGTGTGTGTTTGACTTTTGGTCAAATTTTGTCTGAGACACAGTTTTTTGTTATTGTATATTTACTTAGATTTAATTAGGGTGAATTTCACTTATGTCATTTGTCACAAAATACTATAGGTTGAATCCCCTCAATTCTCCTTTATATTCATCCATGCAGTCAATGAACATATATCTCTTGAATTTCCACTCTGCACCAGGCAATAATTTTGACCCTATAAAGATTAACAAGACAGATGACAGATCATTCCTCTGGGAGATTACATTCTGGTGTGGGAACTAAGATAAGAAAATAAATGCACATGACAATTTAAATACCAGTAAGTTTTGTGAAGAAGGTAACTTGCAGGAACATGGTATAGCACGACTATAAGGCTATTGCATATTTCAGTAGGATTTTTCTCAAGGATGCCAGAAATAAATGATATAAATACAGTATTTGGCACTTTAGATGTTTAATGGTGGTCTAAGGAGCTGGAACTCCAAGAAATTCAATCTAGGTCATCTCATTTTTTTTCTCTTCCCAACTGTTGCTGTTCAAGGTCATCAATTTCATTAGAGTTTCATTTCTTTCTATTTTAAATGAACCAGTTACCTTGCTGAAAAAATGTTAGAAATTGACACATAGTAAAAGAAGGCATTTTATTTCTCAGTTCTAATATAATTTATTTCTCTTGTAGTCATTTCTGATCTATTTACCTCTAGCTTGCTCACCTTTTCTGATAAGAAGGCCAGGTCAGATAACAAATGTGATTTCCCTTCTGGCCCTGAATGGACCAGTGGTTTGATGAAGTGAAAAGACAACTTCCTTTCTTTCAGATTGAACATAAATTCTTCACGACCATTATTCTCTTCCATTTATTTCTTATTGTGTCTCAGTCTCTTTCATCTAATTCACAGCTAGAACCCATATTTCATCAAATCCATGCATTCTTTCCTCAATATTATTAATTGCTATCTATGTCTTTTTTTATTCTTTTTTGAGAGAGATTTTTGTTATAGGGAGCATGCATTCTCCAGAGAGATAAAAAAACAAGAAATCACCACCCAGAGGGGCTGGCTATGCTTCAATCCCTTCTCCATTCTCGTCTCATGATTTTGGGCATGCACTTACACATGCCTAGCGTGAGTTTTAAGCCACTGGGTCTGGGACTCAAACTGCAGGAGACTACATGGCAGTCCATCCATACAACCATTATGCCATCTGTAGGTCTTTGTATTTTTATTTTACGTGTGTGTGTGTGTGTGTGTGTGTGTGTGTGTTTGACTTTTGGTCAAATTTTGTCTGAGACACAGTTTTTTGTTATTGTATATTTACTTAGATTTAATTAGGGTGAATTTCACTTATGTCATTTGTCACAAAATACTATAGGTTGAATCCCCTCAATTCTCCTTTATATTCATCCATGCAGTCAATGAACATATATCTCTTGAATTTCCACTCTGCACCAGGCAATAATTTTGACCCTATAAAGATTAACAAGACAGATGACAGATCATTCCTCTGGGAGATTACATTCTGGTGTGGGAACTAAGATAAGAAAATAAATGCACATGACAATTTAAATACCAGTAAGTTTTGTGAAGAAGGTAACTTGCAGGAACATGGTATAGCACGACTATAAGGCTATTGCATATTTCAGTAGGATTTTTCTCAAGGATGCCAGAAATAAATGATATAAATACAGTATTTGGCACTTTAGATGTTTAATGGTGGTCTAAGGAGCTGGAACTCCAAGAAATTCAATCTAGGTCATCTCATTTTTTTTCTCTTCCCAACTGTTGCTGTTCAAGGTCATCAATTTCATTAGAGTTTCATTTCTTTCTATTTTAAATGAACCAGTTACCTTGCTGAAAAAATGTTAGAAATTGACACATAGTAAAAGAAGGCATTTTATTTCTCAGTTCTAATATAATTTATTTCTCTTGTAGTCATTTCTGATCTATTTACCTCTAGCTTGCTCACCTTTTCTGATAAGAAGGCCAGGTCAGATAACAAATGTGATTTCCCTTCTGGCCCTGAATGGACCAGTGGTTTGATGAAGTGTGGTCTTTCACACTCTAACCCAAAGACAACTCTTATTTTTAGCCTTCATCTATCAGAAACTAGAGGTACCAGTGGAGCAAATTTATTCCTCATAACAATGCATCATGTTCATGAACAATTGAGCTGTATATTAGCTATTAGCATCACTCGTTAAGATGGTCCAGAATTATTTTGTTCAAGAGGAATTTTCACCAGAATTTGTGTCAGGAGGGTGAGCTCTATATGCTGAATTTGGAGTAAGCAGTACTTTTAAATCTCCATTGGCTTTTTGTTGTTAAAATTCTTAGTTTTTAAAGATGATGTTTACTTATTCATAAAAGTTCAGCATATTTATCAGAAAATTCTCCATTGTACATTTGGAGTATTTGTTATTATTTTGTACTTAATATACAAAGTACTTTTTCTAACATTTACTGCCGAAGCATATCTATAGAGCATATAAGAAGAAATACAAGATTGTCCTGTTTTATGAAAAACCTCAGTGATTAATCATCATGAGTTATTTCCATAAGCTCTAGGAAAAAAAAATAAAGAAAAAGAGGACATAAACATTTTATGGTAATACATTTAGTCGAGCACGTTCTCATCATCTTTCAGTGGTACTGGATATAAAAGTATATATACATGCATGCAACTGTGAAAAAGTTACAGCTTTCAATCACCACATATCTTGCAGGGAAATATACTGAATAAAGTATAAGGGAAGATTGGTTTGGAGAAGATTTTTAAAGTACATTCTGATTTTATGCACTCAACACCACAGAACTAAACACATATTTTAAATATAATGAGCAAACCCAAGATTCTTCACATTTCTCATGCCTACAGAAAGTGGTTAAGTTTCTACCATTAATAAAACATAAAATATATTCTAGACAATCATAGCATGCTCTGACGAACACTGTTAGAATATAACCTATATTATTTAGTCCTTGGTACTATTTCAAGGAAAAAAATGGTGGAATCTAATGTGAACTAAAGCAAAATGCAAGAAAAAAAATTTAACGATTTATCTTGGTTTGCATTGATCATCGAGAGATTGAGGTGATTGTATCCCTAAGGTATAATGAGATAACCCATTAAGGTGAAGGAATAAAATACTAGAACTCTAGCTATATTTATTTTTCTTATATTTTAATAATTTGTATAGTTTGCATATGTTCTTCATAATAAATAAGCACAGTTAAACCCATACCTAACATAAATAATTAAATGAGTTCACAAAAGTCGGACTGAAAATTTTTTCACTAATAGAGTGCATAATGAAGAAAAGAAACTGGTTATCACTGGACCCAAACCTAACGCCTTTGCCTTCCTCCAATGGATGAGTTTTGCACTTTTGTCAAAAATAATTTTGCTCTATTTCTGTGGTCCTATTTCTGTTTTTTTTTTCTCATTTATTCCATTGATATAGGTGTTTCTCTCTTTACCATTATAAAACTATCTTGATCCATGTGTAATTGGGCTTAATATAAGATAGAGTGATTCCTTTTTTCCACTTAATTCTTTTTTGAGATTATTTTAACTGTTTTAGAGACTATTATACTTTAGAATAAGCTTGTCCATGTCTACAAAAGACTTTCTCGATATATCATTAGGAATAGTATTAATTGCGTTAAACTTACAGGTAAATTTAGGGGAGAATTGACACATTTACCATGTTAAGCATTCCAATTCATAAACATAGTGTTAATCTTTATTTATTTATGTTATTATCTGATTTCTTTCATTAGCATTATTATAATGTTCATAGTAAAAAATTATGTACATGTGAAATTACCTTCCTATCCTTAATGACTGTGTCCAGACAATGCTGAGTGCATAAGTTACTCCTTGCAATTAAGAGAGCCTCACAGTTTTACAAAATGCTTTATATGCACTGTCTCACTTGATGTCTCAAATATTATTTCACTCTTGCACTAATTCTGAGAATTAGATTGTTTTATGCTGTCTTTGTAGATAAGACAACTGAAAATAAAAGAATTTTAATGCTTTGTTCATTATCACAAAATTTTCAGTATCCTGATTTCCAAACTCAAAGCAATACAATTTTGTACATTTACTTTGTACCTTAAAAGGTACACAAACATATCATAATTGAAAAAATTTCAACTAGAAGGAAGAAAAAAAAAAGAGTTAAAGAATTAGAAAATTTACAAAGTCAGAATGCTTTCTTAACACTATAGTTAGAGACCTCCATGGGAAGGTGGGACCAATGGTAAAGAAAGTTGTAATCATCACTGCAAAATTACTTTTTATTCTCAATCTAGTAGAATTAAAATTTCCAAGCATGAAAGTCTTCTATTCCCTATATATTTTCAAGTCACCTTAAATCTTTGAACTTGGTTTTGTCATTTTCTTGTGATTGAAGTAAGGCGATGTGGCATTGACTAATGTGTTGCCAGGTCTGAGGCTGTATCAACAGAATGCCACCCAATAAAAGTAAACCCTGTCTTTCAGTTAGATATGTAAATATAATCTCCCATGTGAATATCAGTAAATGACTAAACGGAATAGAATAACAGAGTAGTTAGTGTCCTGAAATATGAGAAATTGTGACAAAATTTGCTTCTGTCCATAAAAAATATACTAACATTAAATTGTTCATTTGAGGTGGTATTTACAATGTCCCTGGCTCACCCAAATTAACTGAATGTTTGACCTCAATCTGGATGCCTGACACAGCTGAAGTGTAATGAATACTGCTTGATTATGATGATATCAAAGCAATGAGTTGAGGTTCTTTTTCTTTTAAATTTTTCTCTGGACAACATTTTCACAAAACAAATATAACCCATTATGTAATATATAAAACTTTTGGTCTATAAGTGTTTCAGTACAAATCAAACTAAATTCTACTTATGTTGAGTCAGAAAACCATACAGTACAGCAAAACAAATCTTTGAATAAAGATAAAAGCGTAGGGCAGATTCAAGACATGAGTTTAACTTTTTTAATTAATTTATATAAAATAATACATTTTATCCTAGATTAAATTTAAAAGTAGTAATAGTAATATCTCTAAATAATGCTCAAGAGGAGCTATTATGAAGCACAGAGTAGGTGTTTGATAGTGATTTTAAATGATTTAAAATTTCTTAAAACTTTTGGCTATAATGTGTAGTTCATTTTCACTTAAAAGACCTTTATGATCTCATGACCCTTAAAATTCAACTTGTTTCTGTTTTTACCTTTTCTTTCTTTCTTTTCTTTATTTTTTTAATATTACATTTAATCACATATATCTTTATAGTGTACAACATTGCTTTTTCCAGCATGAATACCATGCATATCAGTCAAGACAAAGACATTACTATGCACATCATCATCAGCAAACAGCTTTTCGGTTTTTTGTGAATTAAACATCTTTATTTTTCTTCTCTTTTTCTCCTTCCTTCCTCCCTCCATTACCCACCTTTATATTAACCTTATCCTTACTATCTCTAGTATCTACTGTTGCTGTTCTTGCTACAATACCCTCCCAACTTTCAGTTTTTGTCATCAAGCACAGATAATAAGTATATATTGAGTAGGGGCATACAAAGTCTGTCTTTCATAGTTTGACTTTCTTCACTTAGCCTTAAGTCTTCCATATTGGTCCACTTTGTATCAGATGTCTGGGTTTCGTTATTTTTCTATGGCTGAGTAGTAGAAGAGTACATATGCCACATTTTTTCAATTCTGTTATCTATTTTAGGACCTTTGTGTTGATTCTATGTCCTACCTATTGTAAATAATGTTGAGATAAACATGGATGTGTAAGTATTTTGATGATTAAGGGTTTTTCTGTCCTTTGGGTAAACCTCTAAAAGTGAAGTTACTGGGTAGTATGGTAGTTCTGTTTGTAGGTGTCTAAGGAATCTCCATATTGTTCTCCAAAGTGATTGTTCTAATTTACATTTCCACCAACAGTGTGTAAGAGTTCCCTTTTCACTGAAGCCTCACCAGCACTTAGTCTTTATTTTCTTAATTTTAGCCATTCTGACTGGGGTGAAGTGGTTTTGATTTGCATTTTCCTTATAATAAGAGATGTGAAGCATGTTTTTATATGCTTTTTATATGTCTTCTTCAGAGAATTATCTGTTCAGGTCATTTTCCCATGTTTTAATCAGATTGACTTGTTTTTTTTCTTTCTTTTTGGTGGATAAGCTGTTTGAGTTCCTTGTATTTTGGTTATCAGTCACTTATCTGAGCAGAAGTTTCTCAGCCTAATATAGTCCAGTTGTCTATTTTTAGGACTATTTTATATGCTTTTTACTTTTTTTTTTTAATAGGGGAGAGCACGCACGCAGTCCCCCACTACCACAAATTATGCAGCCGAGTTTCCCGCATTTGGGGAAATCGCAGAGGTCAGCACACCCGCAGTGCAATGGGTTAGCCTCACCCTGGGAAAACCACCTTCGTGATCATGATGTTTCCCCTGCCAGGTAAGTATTTATATGCTTTTTTAGAGGTCTTCTTTAAGAAGTCTTTGCCTTCTAAAAGGTCTCTAAGAGTTTTCCCCATATTTTCCTTTTTTAGAGGTCTTCTTTAAGAAGTCTTTGCCTTCTAAAAGGTCTCTAAGAGTTTTCCCCATATTTTCCACCAGTATTTTTATTGTTTGAGGTTTTATGTTTAGATTCTCAATCCATTTTGAGTTAATTTTTGTAAGTGGTGACAGATAAGGATCTAGTTTTATTCTTCTGCAGGTGGACATCTAGTTCTTCCAGAATCATTTACTGAAGAGATTTTCTTTTTCCCACAGGATTGTCTTATGTCCTTTGTCAAGGATCAGTTGGCTGTATGTTTTAGGGTTTACTTGGGGGTTCTCAATTTTGTTCTATTGGTCTCCCTGTCTGTTTTGGACCAGTACCATGCTGTTTTAATTATCATGACTTTGCAATATGTTTTGAAGTTGGGAACTAAGATGCCTCCTACTTTATTCCTTTGCACAGTATTGTTTTGGCAATATAGGGACTTTTATGCTTCTGGACAAATTTTATGATTTTTTTTCTATTTCTGTGAGGCATATCTCTGGTAGTTTGATTGGGATTGCATCAAATTGTAAATTAATAGGGGCAGGATTGTCATCTTGATTATATTAATTCTTCTAATCTAGGAACATAGGATGTTTTTCTATTTTTTTGTATCATTTAAAATTTCTCTAGTGCTTCATAGTCTTTATAGAGATCTTTGACGTCTTTGATAAGGTTTATTCCTAGATATCTTATTCGCTTTGTGGTTATTGTCAATGGAATTTCTTTCTTCAATTCTGTCTCTGTTTGTCCATTATTGCTGTATAAAAATGCTGTAGATTTCTGCACACTGGTTTTGTATCCTGCCACTTTACTATATTAATGTATCATTTCTGGGAGGGTTTTTTTTAATTTTCTATGTATAGGTTCGTAACATCTGCAAATACAGATAATTTTACTTCTTCTTTTTCTATTTGGATGCCTTTTATTTGACTCTCTTATCTAATTGCATTGGTTAGAACTTCCAGCACTATGTTAAAACAGGAGTGGAGAAAGTGAGCAGTCTTGTCTTGTTCTAGTTTTTAGTGGAAAGGCTTTCAGCTTTTTCCCATTCAGTATGATGTTAGCTATGGGTTTTTCATAGATTCCTTTTATTTGGTAAAGGAATGTCCCTTCTATGCCAATTTTGCTGAGAGTTTTAATCATGAAGGGATGTTGTATTTTATCAAATGTTTTTTCTGCATTGATTGATATGATCATATGGTTTTTAATCTTTATTAATGTGATGTATTATATTTATTGTTTTGCATATGTTGAACCATCTTTGCATCCCTGGAATAAATCCTATTTGGTCATGCTATATAATCTTTTTAATATGTTGTTGAATACAATTTGCTAGTATCTTGTTGAGAATTTTTGCATCCATATTCATCAGGGATATGGGCCTGAAGTTCTCTTTTTTTTGTAATGTCCTTGTCTGGCTTTGGAATTAAGATGATGGAATTTTTGGAAATAGTTTAAGGAGAATAGGATTAGTTTTTCCTTACAAGTTTTGTAGAATTCAGAAGTAAAGCTATTGGGACCTGGCTCTTCCTTGTTGGGAGACTATCTATTACTGATTCAATCTCATTGCTTGCTACGGGTCTATTCAGACTTTCTATTTCTTCCTGATTCAATCTTGGTAAATTATATGCATCTGGAAATTTGTCCATCTCACCTAGATTTTCATGTTTGTTGGCATATAGTCACTCATACTACTCTCTGGTGATATTTTGTATTTTTTTTACATCTATTGCAATAACGCCTGTTTCCTTGCTGATTTGATTTATCTGCTTCCTTTCTCTGTTCTTGATTAATCTAGCTAATGATGTGTCAATTTTGTTTATCTTCTTGAAGAACCAGCTTTTGGTTTTGTTTATTTTCTGTATAGATTTTTTATTCTTTATGTCATTTAAATCTTCTCAAATATTTATTTCTTTTCTCCTGGAATTTTTGTGTTGTTTTGTTTTTCCAGTTCCCTGAGTTGTGTCATTAGGTTGCTTATTTGTCACCTTTCTGCTTTTTTCTTCTGGGCCCTAATTACTATGAACTTTCCTCTTATAACTACTTTTTCTGTGCCCCATAAGTTATAAACACTTGTTTATTCATTATCGTTGGTTTCTATGAACCTTTTTATTTCAATCTTAATTTTTTCTATATTCCTATGGTCATTTAGACTAGGTTGTTTCCTTTCCATGTGTTCTTGAATTTTCGTGGGCTCTTTCTGTAGTTGATTTCAAGTTTGGTGCCATTGTGGTCAGAAAAGATGCTAAGTATAGTTTCTGTACCTTTGAATTTGTGAAGGCTTGTTTTGTGTCTTATCATGGTTAATCTTCAAAAATGTTCCATATGGAGGTGAGAAAAATGTATATTTTGTGATAGTTGGGTGAAATATTCTGTAGATGTCTATGATGTCCATTTCATGCATGGTATCATTTAGATCTTGTATCTATTTGTTTGTTTGTTTATTTATTTAAGATAATCTATCCAGAGGAGTCAGTGGGGTGTTAAGATCCCCTACAATTATTGTGTTGCAGTCTATCTCTCCCTTGTGATATAACAGTCTCTTTTTGATGTATTTAGGTGCTCCAATGTTGGGTGTATAGATTTATAAATGTTATATCTT
This sequence comes from Tupaia belangeri chinensis, assembly GCF_000334495.1. Lineage (NCBI taxonomy): Eukaryota > Metazoa > Chordata > Mammalia > Scandentia > Tupaiidae > Tupaia > Tupaia belangeri. The sequence continues at coordinate 2,227,670 of NW_006204388.1, forward strand.
CTTGGTGACCAAGTCCTTTTAGTTCTGTATAATGTACTCCCTTATCTCTTCTTACATCTTTCATCTTAAAGTCTATTTTGTCTGATATCAGTGTCACTATTCAAGCCTTGTTTTGGTTTCCATTTGCATGGGATATCTTTTTCAAGCCTTTCACTTTCAGTCTATGAATGTCCTTATCAGTAAGGTATGTTTCTTGTAAACAGCTGGATGGCTTCTGCTTTTGTATTTATTCAGTCAGTCTGTGTCTTTTAATGGGAGGATTTAATTCATTAACATTCAATTCTGTTATTGATATTAGCAGACTTATCCCTGCCATTCTGTTAGCCATGATTTCATTTTTTTTTGTTTTTGTTCTATTGCTGTTTGTCTCTCTTTAGTTATCTTGATAAAACACTCCCCTCAATACTTCCTGTAGAGCTGGTTTATTATTGGTGAATTCTTTCAGTTTTTATCTGAGAATACTCTTATTTTCTCTTCCCATTTGAAAGACAGTCTTGCTGGATATAATATTCTTGGTTGAAATTGTTTTCCTTTTAATGTTTTGAACACATCTTCCCATTCCTTCCTTCCCTGCATTGTTTCAGTTGAGTGGTTTGACGTTAGCCTAATGGAATAGTCTTTATAAGTAAGTCGATGCTTCTCCCTTGCCATTTTTAGAATATTGTCTCTGTCTTTAATTTTTACCAATCTGGCTATGACGTTATGGGGGAAGGATCTTTTCGTTGATTCTATTTGGGGTCCTTTTTATTTCTAGGGTCTGAATTTCTCCATGTTTCTCTGTATTTGGAAAAATTTTAGATAGTATTTCATGAAAGAGGTTTTCCATGCCTTTAGCAGATGGTTCACCTTCTGAAATAACCATTATATGGATATTGGGCATTTCATAGTATCTAGAATTTCCCATATGTTGTTTGTTTTTATTTGTTGTTTCTTCCTTCTTTTTTAGTGATTTGGTCTATGATGGAGACTTTGTCTTCAAGGTCTGCATGGTCCAATCTGCTATTAATGCTTTTGAGGAAGATTTTAATTTCCTGTATTATATTCTCCATTTCCAGAAGTTCTGTTTGATTCTTTTTTAGGGTGTCTATTTCTTTATGAAATTCCTCTTTCATGTCCTGAAATGATTTCCTCATTCCCTGCAACTGACCGTTTTCTCTTGCATCTCATTGAGTTTGTCACTATGAATATTAGGAATTATTTTTCTGACATTTCTATATATTTCTTGGTGCTGTCCACTGATGTTGAGGGGCAACTACTCTCACTTGAAGAACTACCACTTAGTTTTCTCATGTTTCTTTGAGATCTGTGCTGGTTTCTAGTCATCTGATGCAGTATGCACTTTTTTCTTTCTATTTATTGGAGTAGATCTTGTAGTACTGGTGGAGGAAATTTCACCCTTAGTTCCCTGGTGTGTTTCTATAGCAGGGCTGTGTCTACCAGGTCCGAGTAGTTAGGGATAACTTCAGATGCTTGGCTGTTCTACCAAATGTTCAGTTCTTGATGAGGTAGTAACAAGCTAAGGAGATAAAACTTGGTGAAGAGACTCTAGTTGCACTGAGCATTATACAGTGAATGGGTGAGTGTACCCAAAGTTCCCAAGTGTTTCCCAGCCACCATTCCCTAGCACGGACTCTGCCTAAAGGCCTGCCCAGTGAGCACAGGCTGCTCAGACTGTGGAAAGTTCCAATGTGTCTCCTAGGACCCAGGCACAGACTTACCTCAAAGGCTTGCCTACTGGGCTCAAGACTTACTTTTTTGTTTGTTTTTTTTTATAAAGACTGTCATCTAAGCCCAGTGCCAAACTTAATTTCAAATGTCTTCCTTTTTCTTTTATTCCCTGTCAACTTTGAAGCAGTTCATCTAGCCTGATGCTTGCAAATATCATCTATTTTTTTAAGAGATTTCTTGCTGTAGGGCACATATGTTCACCTGAAAGAAACAAAGACAGAGAGAGAGAAAGTGAGAAATCACCCCCCATGGGGGATGGCCATGTCACAATCCCTTCTCTTCCATTCTCCACTTGGGATTTTGAGCACACACACACACACACACACACACACACACACACACAAACACACACCGGACAGGAGTTTCAAGCTTCTGGTTCTGGGACTTGACCTGTGGTTGGTCATGTGAGAGTCCAGGGCCTCAGCCACTGTGCCACCTGCTAGCCTAAATTTACCTTTCCTCAGTTATTACATCTCCGCTTAATTCAGTTTACCTCCTCTCACCCAGAACATTGCAATTACCTTCTATTTTCCTGCCATGCCTCCTGTCCCCAACCAAAGCAACTTCCATAACATTGCCTCTAAAAGTGGTCACTGGAACCATGCAGTGCTTTCTTCAGCTGGCTTCACAAAATAACATGTGGAGAAGTGGTACATGCTTGCCACAACACTGGAATGCCTTTGGATTAATAAAAGAAATGAAAGAAATTCCCTTTGACTTAAAAACAAACCTTAGAAATAATTCATTAAGCTTGATGACTATGTCTGTATTTCCAATTGTCCCCAGAAAACAGACAGTAGATTCGATGACTCTCTTTACCATCTGAACCTAAATTTTTAAAAATTCTGCTTGGTGTAATACTTACAGCTCACATGTTCTTGCATTGCTTCTAAGAAGATTACAATTTATTTTTCTCTCAAGGAAAACCAGCATAATGTTTTGAATAGCATAGTAAAAGTGTTAGCTTTGGAGTCTGACTGAAAGTAATCCAGGCTTTTCATTTACAATGCAGTTTCTTCCCTGTCCATTGTTGATACATTTAGCTTTTGGTCTGATCCATTTGGTTCCATTTTCCTTCTCCCCTTACCTTAAAGAGAAGAGAGGTGACTGGATCTGCAGAACCAAAGTTACTTAATAATAAAAACAGAGGTTTAACAATATCATGTGGAAAGCAATAGACGTTGAAATGTATGAAAACTATTATCATCTTCTGTTTCAACCTACCCAGGTTAGAGAATAACCAACCAGACTCCTGCTTAGGAGTAGGCTGCTATTTTGAATAGTTCTGCCTAGACATTGCTGCAGAAGAAGATACAAAACATAAATTTAAAAATTATTGGAAAGTACAACACATTTAGATTTAGACTGGCTTTTGAATCCTAAATCTTTCATTCTACATATGTTCTCAAGTTACTTAAAATCTTTGAACTTGTATTTGTTAACTGTTTAATTGTATAATGACACTAGCTAATATTTATTTACAGTTTAATTCAGATCAGGATAACCTAAATGCTTTTCACATATTTTATCATTCAGTAACATTGCTTGTTAAGTTCTATAATTATCCAGATGTGGAAATTTAGGCTTTTTAACATGTCTAAGATTATTTGAACAAAAGTGGAGAGTAGACAATTCTAATCTAGGACTATCTGATTCTGGAACATGAATTTTTCATTCACCATATAATACTGCATTGGATTAAATGAAAACATTGATGGGAATAAAATTGAGGCATTTTGTGTGCTAAATATGTATGTCCGTTTTATTCTCACTATTTATATTTGTAAATATTAGTAACCCAACAATGAAAGCATAACAATTTTTTTTTTCTCACCCGGATATCAACAGGTCTAAAAACATTTTAAAAATATCTTAACATTTAGAGACCAGCACTGGCATGGTGGTTAACATGGCTGTATTCCCACATGGCAACTGCGGTATGAGTCCTGGATCCAGTGGCTTGAAAATCACACCAGGCACATGTGCATACATGCCCAAAATCCTGAGAGGAGAATGGAGAAGAAGGGATTACAGCACGAAATCACACCTAACTGATGATTTCTCATTTTCCCTCTGCTGTCTCACTATTTCTCTCCTCTCTCGCTAGTGCATGCACCTTTATGGCAAAATGAAACAAAACAAAAACCTCTAGAAGTATAAAAATAAGCATAGGAGTACAGAGCATAATCTAGTAAAATCTTTAGGAGAAGTCAAAATGTAAAATGACCTTAAAGAGAAATGATATATACTGATTGACTGGTGTAACTAAGAAGGTACTTTATTGTAGCCATAGGTCCTTGTGTGAAAAAGGTACTGTTTCAAAAGAAGTCACTCTTATATTGTTTTTATTGATTTTACAGAGCCCTTATTGCAAAGTTCTTCATTTGCCAAAAGTTGAGTGCTTTACTTCCCTAATAAAATGAAGCTTATGTTGTAAAGACCTATTTTAGTTCTATGAGACATATTCCTGGGAACTCTTTAAATTTGAGCACTTTCAGTTCTTTATCAGCATGCTGATTTACATGTCCCTAGTGCTGCTCCAGCTGCTTTGTTTAGCACAGGCAGGTTGTTGGAAATGCTTTGGGGGAATCCCAGACAAATGTTCCCGGGCTTTGCTGGACATGTGTTGAATAACCAGAGGTATTCAGAAGCAAAAAAAAAATGTTAACAAGTCAAACAGAGATAACAAAATTAAACAGTTATGTGTGTGTGTGTGTGTGTGTGTGTGTGTGTGTGTGTGTGTTTTGGCAGAAATAATGTATTACTGTGAGGCCACTTACAAATCTAAGTGAATAGAACTTGACTATGGTTATTTTATTAATCTGCCAATTATGAATAATTTTAGTTAGGCAGAGCCTATATACAGAAATGTATTGAACTTAGTCAAATTATATATGCATGCCCACTTATCTTCAGATGTAACACAAGTCTGCTTGTAGATTCCATTTGAAGGTTTTCCATACATTTAAACCATGCAGCATGCCACCATTTTGTTATGGGATGGGCTCAGTCAAACTCCAGGTTAATTACTTATAAGGTGTTCCTGAAATGTTGATGTCGGGGTACAGTTGCCATATTATTCACTGTCCAAGGCACTGGTATATATGATGAGCACAATTTTCAGTTAATATAGTAGAGCTAAGATTGGAATGTATAGCTCATGTACTTTTCAACAATTAGGTATGTTTCTATGTTCATATACCTTCTCTATGTCCATGTAATTCGCTCTTGAATACCATCCTCTCTTCTGCTCCTATGTGTCTGGCTCCTCTATGCTTTCTGTGGTTTTATTTTGCTACCTCAGCAGCTCTTGTCAATCTTCTCTTGAATCCTATTTCCCAGAAATGCAGGGAAAAGGTGTTTTAGTCTGTAATGCATACTTTTTCAGAATATATAACTGTAAAAAAAAAAAAAAAACTGTGTTAAAAGTTTCAGTTTTCATGAGTTCATATAAACTGATTTGTACTAATATTGCATTAAAAAGACCAATTCAATGGAATGAGTATGTCCTGTTCCTGGTAATTGTAGTGATTTGAATCTGGTTTACTGTGCAAAGTAACGACTTCTGTCCCAGGTTCAGAGTCTGCTTCTCCTCCTTATATCCGTAGTGATTTACCTACCAGTAATCTGTATGGGAAACTGAACGTCAGTTCTTTCCCACTCCACCTCCAATATTCCTTCCACCCCATCTCAGCCATCTGCTCCACTGGGTACTCTTTGGATATTGTCATCATCAGAAATTCTTCTCTTAGATCTAGACCGCAAACATCCCATTATCTAACTCTCACTCCGGTACTTCTAAGACATTTGCCCTAGAAGCACAATGTCTTAAATTCTTCAACTTCACTGAGACCCCAAATAATGGACTCTTCCATTTCTCACTGTTTGCATTTTTCCTCCCCTCTTCACTGCATTCCTTGTTCAGGTTAAATTCCCTAGACTATACTTACAATTACACTTCAGCAGATAGCCTTAGCTCACTTTTCCTTTTCTCCCTCTGTTATCACCTGATATATCCCCAGCCACATGGACACAAAATCATTTTCTCTCCCATGCCTGCACCAAAGGAAATGAATATTGCCAAAGAAAATCGCATAGTACTGGTTTCACTTTAAATTCATAATTACAAACCTCAAACAGGTCCCTGATCCTCCACATTAGTTCTGCTGTATTTTCCTATAAAATTTATTTCTCACTCTCTGAAATAATTATTTCACCCCTTGTCCCATCTGTACCCATCTGCTGTTGTTTCTTCCTGTTACAGTAGAGAAAGTATCCTTTGTCTTTTGTTTTCTAGATTGCATTCTTCTCATCTTGAGGAAATGACTCCTCTTAACACCCCATCCTTCATAACCTCTTTCTTGCCTTTATTATTATTATTATTATTATTATTACTATTATAAAGTACTCTGTTCAGCCAGTCAAAAAGGTGCTCTACTAGGAACTCTTTTTTTTTTTATTATAATCATTTTCCCCTTTCATTTGTGTACCATACCCCATGTGTATCAACCTGCTAGAGTATTTCCCATTTTACAAAATAATCTGTCCTTCCTCCCACATAGGCCCCCTCCACATCTCCTGCTTTCTTTCTATAGTAAAATATTTTAAGAGAACCATCTACTGTCTCCATTTCTTCACATCTCATTTATTTCATTAACCTTTCTAATTACTATCTGTCCTTACTAAAATTGATGACCTTTAATTTGCAAAATACATCTATGTTGCTGCTAAATCTCAGTGGAAGCATCTTCTACTCTTATCTTACTGGACCTTGAAGCATATTTCCATGTAGTTGGCCACTGTTTTTTTTATACAAACTCTTCCCTAATGTTTGTGTTGCTATGGTCTACTGGTTTCCTTCCAAAGGTTGTAGCTTGCCTTTCTATATTCAGCTATTGATAGTCAGAATGGAGCTCAAATATTGGTCCTTGTGTTTAAATTTTCTTGCAAAGTGAGCTAGTTAATTCTTAAGATTTGGAAATCATCTTTATGCCATCAATTCCCACATTTACATTTATAGCATGGACATTGTTTTCTGATATTTTGACTTTTTGCAGCCAAATGAATACTTGACTAACTCACTTACAGATCTCATAGGTGTCTCAGAGTTAATATATCCTAGAATAAAATTATCAAGTTTTCCATGAAATCTACTATTTTCCTTAGTGTACCTCCCAGTCCACTAAATGTTACTAAAATGAAATCAGTTGCTCATTCAAAAACCAGGTAGTTCTTTCTCCAGTAGATTCCACATCTATTACACCTCTAGTTCCCTTGATCTACGTCATGCATTTTAAATACAGCTGTTCCTCTCCATGTTGATTCCAAATTTATTATACTATTTCCTAATTTAAAGCTCTCCTATTTCTTCCCATTGTCCCAGGAAAGAGGTCTTTAGCATTGCCTATATTACCTGCCTAATCCGTTGCTTACTTACCTGTCCAAACTTATATCGCTCTCTCCCTTGCTTCATTCCTACACTCTAGCCACACTGGTCTTCCCTTTAATAATCTTTTGTGAATGCTGGACTCTGTCTTGTCCTCGGCTGTCCACTTCTCTTACCTGTAATTATAGCATCATCTTCCTGGGGCTCCTTGAAATCTGACTTCTTCTCATATTTTCGGTTTAAATTTAATTGCATCCTCCAAAAAATTTTTAAATTTGATGTCTGGAAATTAATTGTTCAAGAGATTATTTTTCCTGTGATAGTACATTGACTTGTCCCAATTATCTTTAAGGTATACAGTAGTTCATATAGGTAAATTGTTCTATTTTCAAAATAATTTACTAGGAGAAATATTAATAAAGAAAAGACTTTATGGACAATTTATTTGGTAAGTAAAACTGCTGCATAGGTATTCAAGGTGAAAATTAATGCAGCTTTCTTTTCCCATAGTTATTTGAGACAGTCAAGTTATTGCAGCTTGTGTCTAGCTGTGAAATAGCAACAAAACCCGGTCTGTGCTATGACTTGCATACTACTATTAAATACTGAACTGTGCTGTTTATTTGTTCATTACAATTTGTTATACCAGATTGTATGTTGCAAAGAACCCTAGGAAACAGGGTTAAAGCCAATATGGATTAAGGTCTTTAGAAAATTATTCAAGAAACAGAGTATGTAATCAACTGTATGAACTGTGCCAAACATCTTCAAAATTCAACTGGACTGATTCTAGGTGTTACTGAATATTATATTGGAGTAGTGTTGCTATTGTGATAGTAATTAAATGCCTTATTTGATTTTATAAAAACTTTATGATTTGGTTGAAAGAACTGTCTAAAAGTGAAACAATACAGTAGGATCCATAATTTTACAGCTATCCAAAAATTACAGTTAGCTCATTGTTAAAAAAAAAAGTAAGCAAAATAAACATTGATGCAAATAGTGGTTTTTTTGTTTGTTTTTGTTTTTTGTTTTTGTTTTTGTTTTTGTTTTCCCACTGAATGAGTATTGCTGAAACCAGTTTTGGTGTATCTTTGTATAACTGCAGAAAAAAAAGTTTGAAATTACAAATTTCTAATGTAGTGAGTTATGAGTGAGCCATATCTTTTATGATGCCTAGAAATTTTGTGAGTCTTTTCCTTAGCTTTCCTCTGAATTTTTTACCTTAGCAAGTTATTTTTAAAAGAAATTCTATGGGTTCTATTTCTTAAAACCTATGCTATACATTGTCTACTAATTCAACGTTATACTATAATAGTATTAGGTCATCATGGCACTTAAGAGTCTCAAGTTCCATTCACGAATCAATTTTACAAAACCGTCTTGAGGAAGCAGTTTTCATGATTTGATTACTTGTTTTTGAAAGAGCAATGGTAAATGACCAATTTTAAATAATGAAGTGTGTATTTTTTATTCAACTTTCTTTCTTTCTTTCTTTCTTTACTTTTAATTTGACTAGAGAGGGTCAAAGAGAGAGAAAGAGAAAGGGAAAGTGAGAAAGTAAGTCAGGACTTGAACCACGGTCAGTCACGTGAAAGTCCATTGACCTTAACAACCCTGTCACCTGCCAGCCTCTGAAATGTGTATTTTCATTGGAACATAAAGGCAGCTTGTATTCCTTTTTGTGAGAATGTACTAACTAATATATGTGAAATTCTTAATTAAAAATATTTGTGACATATACCTATACCAATCAATATTTAAAAAAATAAACCCAAAGTTCATTCATTCTTTGAACCCATATTTAGTGAGTGCCTATCCAATTCCAAATATTGTGCTGTTTGGAAGCCATATACACGACTGTAAAAATAGTCACATCAGAGTTTACAAAAAATCACAAATTCTCTGACATCCCTCCAATCGAGTACTGTATATGGGATAAATGTTTCTGTTCATACAATAATGTGGAAATAATTTATCCATTTCTGGGTACAAAGCCTTAAAAACTAGCCTAGTCACTGTGTCACTTCTTGCCCCTTGGCTTCCTTGCCTCTCCTCTCTCTTGAGACCTCACCACCATGCTGAGAGGACGCCCAAGCAATGTTGTGGGGAAGCATGGATAATAGTCACAACCAATATGTCAAGTGTGGTTGCTAGCCAGCCTTCTATGTGGCCTATAATAATCTCTGCCCCCTGGTATTTGTGACCTTGTGCAGTGTCTTCTCACACCGAATAGGACTTACCTGTACAACTAGTAGGATATCATAGAAATGATGAGACCATTAACAGCTCTTGAAGTTTCTGTTTTGCTCTTTTTTAGATTTTTCTGAGGAAAGCTAATTGCCTTGACATGAGTTCACTCAAGCAGTCCTGTGGAGAGATCCACATGGTGAGGTCTCCTGCTGATAGCCAGTACCAACTCCCCATCCACGGCAGTGAGCCTTTTGGAAGCAGGTGCTCCAGCAACAGGTAACCATAGCCCTCCTTAATGTCTTGGCCAAAGCATCATGATAGACCCTGAACAGAACTACAGCTTACTTCTTCAAATACTGACACACAGAAATGAAGTGAAAGAAAATAATGCTTATTGTCTTTTTACGTTGTTAAATTTGGATCGTTATGCATTAACAGGTAACTAATACATCAGTCATTCAAAGAAGTCTTTTTTGAAAAAATAAGAATTATTTTCTTTAATTTCATTTATTTATTCATTTAGTTTAATTTGACGAGAGAGAGAGAGAGAGAGAGAGAAAGCAAGCCACCTGGTAGGTCTAGGACTCGAACCATGGTCAGCTATATGTGGGAATGTCCAGCACCTTAATGACCATGCCACCTGCTGGTCCTAGTCTTTTGTTTGTTTGTTTGTTTTTGTAAGAGAGATTTTTGCTATAGGATTTTTGCACATGCTGGAGAGACAGAGACAGAAAGCAAGAATCACACCACCTCCCAAGGGGGGATGGTCATGTCACAATCCGTTCTTCATTCTCCTCTTGGGGTATTGGGCACTCACACATGCCTGACCTGAATTTTAAGCCATCAGGTCTGAGATGAACCACAGTTGACTACGTGGGAGTCCAGTGACATAACCATTAGTCCATATGCTGGTCCCCAACGAAGTCATCTTGGAATGAATTTTCCAACCCAGTTGATGAGTTCCTTTCACATCAGGCTTATTAACAAAATAATTGTTATTTTCTTGAGCCTCAAAATTTTGGACATATTTGTCATGCAGCAATCAATAACTGGAACATGTCTTGATCAAGTAACATGTGTAGCTACTACCAGAGAGTTTACTGAACACAGGCATGAAAAAAAAATTACAAAAGTGTTATAATGGCATGATAAATTGTGCTGTTGTAGCACAGAGGAGTGCTTAACTTAGACACAATAGTAGGAATTCTGAGAAGGCATCCCAGAGTAAAAACTGAACCTTTTACAATAAGAAACTTTTTTTATTTTTGGAAAGGTTTTCGCTATAGGGTGCATGCACGTGCTCACCAGACAGACAGAGACAGACAGAGAGACAGAAAGCGAGAAATCACCCCCTGGGAGGAAGGCCATGCTGCCATCCCTTCTCCTCCATTCTCCTCTCCTGAGAGGATCTTGGGCACGTACACACACGCGCCCGGCATGAGTTTAAGCCACCGGGTCTGGGACTCGAACCAGAAATGTGGCATGTCCACATGAATGAGTATCATTTATTTCTTTATTCTTCACTGCTCTTGAAAATGTAAGTTTATATCCTTTTTATAAAATGTAATATGTAATAATAACTAGGGTTACATGAATACTATTCTGCAATGCTAGACACTATTCTTTTCATACAAGAATAGAGCCAGTATTTGATTCCAATAAACAAATTTGGTATCTCTGATTGAATTAATAAGATTTGCATTTGCACTTTGATTATCCATCAATAGCTGTGGAGAAGACAGTCTGTCCCACTAATATAAAAAGAAAGCATTTTATATTGATTAAAGATCTTGATTCAGAATGTTTGTTTTTAGATTCATTATTAAATTCCCAAGAATTACACAGATCTTCTCTGTTTTCTCCACTGCCCTTCTGAGGCATTTAACTTTTCCTGGTTGATGATGGTAAGTGCAAGGGAAGCAATCTAAGTAGTAAGCATCTATAGTTACTCTGAACTCAATGTAGCTTGCATTGGTCAGCAAGAGAAGGAACTAACACCATTTCTCAGGCAAAGAATTCTTCAAGACAGTAAAACCAATGGATAGAATTGGTGAGACTATGTGAATATGCAACTCCATAATTATTATGTACACTATTAGCAAAACCAAAGTGAAAAAGGAAGCTTGCCATTCATGGATACTTCAAGCACAAGTTCAACTTTAACATTCTTTATACAATTCAAGTTCTTTATTCCCCACTGATAGCGTTGTCATCTTTTTTTTTTTTTAATTGCACCTGGATGTGGTGCTAATGAGACAATGTGTGACTGGTTCCATTTTAATTTTCTTTATTTGCATGTAGTATTATTCACTGTTATGGTATTACCATAGAGAAGAAATCTTCCTTTCAGGGCAATAAAGAGGGTATAGGGGATGTTCAGCCTTAACCACCATCTCAATTTTGGTGAACCATCTGCTGTGTGGTTAGCTTCATTTTTTTCCTCCAGTAAACCACTTTACCAATTAATCTTATTTTTTATTTTTTTATTTTTTATTATCATCATAATCTTCTTTATATTACATTGGATTACATATAACTTTACAGTGTATTACATTGCTTTTTCAAAAGGGAATGCCATGCATGTCAGTCAATACAGAGACATTAATTTAATCTTTTATTTTTATTGCATACATATTTTATAGAGAACAAAAACCTCTTAATGTTAAAATGCAATTAATCACAAAAATGTCTTCCTCTGATTCTTTCAATGTTTAGGCCTAAATTTTTACATGCATAAAATCAGTAAACATAATACTTTGTTTCAATTAATATTTTAGTCTCACCCTACATACAATTTTATATACATCAGTACTATTTAATGGCTAACAAGTAGTTTCTGATAGCAATAACAATACACCAAAATTTACTAACCTATTTCTCAACTGTTTGACTTTTCTTCTTTTTTAAAACTTGTATGAATAAAATTGCTAGATGTTTGTGGCTTTGAGAATATATAAGCTTTGTGCAGTTATTCCCTTCCTTCTAGTTTACTTTATTTTTCATCAATTTCTTGAAAAAGTGTGCATTTGACACTAAATTCCCAAACTAACCCATCTTATTTACCTTTTAATGTTGGTGCTTTTCCATCCTCACAACAATAAAATCACCTCATTAACACTCTGGTTGTTCTAGCAAAGTCAAACTAACATTGGCTTAAACAACAAAAATTTCATGCACGATTGCAAGTAGAGAGAGTCCAGATCTTAAACGGAGGGTCTATAATATCAAAGAAAGCCATCATCACCATCTGACTATCATCTCATAGTCTAAGATTATTACTACTCTAATGGCTGCACTCTGGCCAATGGGAAGGGAGTAATAGAAAGCAGAGAGTGTGTTTCCTACCTTTAAAGACTCTAGCCCAAAGTTGCATATATCACTTCTATATATTCACTAGCAAGAATCTAGTTACATAACCTCACCTAGCTGCAGAGATACAGACTTTTTTTGCTGGAATACATGCATGACATGTTAAAACTTGGAGGTCCCATTTTTAAACAGAAAGCAATGTCAATAGACCCAGCGGCAGTTGTTTGTTTTGGCTGACACTCCTACTCAGCAGACCGAGGCCACATGAGAGGCCCAGGTGCAATTCCTTTCCCACTCTAAAAGTCGGGTGCAGTAGCACATACTGTAGACTCAGCCACTCCGGAGGTGAGATAGAAGGACTGTGACATAGCAAAGCCAATTCTAAAAAAAAAAAAGAAAGAAAGGAAAAAGGAAAAAAAAAGAGAAAATAAAAAAAAGAAGAAATGGCAATGGAAATTTTTGAAGACAAAAATTCAGTTTTACTATATCATATTTCTAAATATGATTTCTGAGGAGATTGTGGTCTATAGTAGATTCTGAATATATTTTGTTGAATTGCTATATAGAATATATGTTTAGGGATACTGTACCTGAAAAAAAAATGTTTTTCTTTAAAAGTCAGAGACTCACAAAAGTCTCTTAAGACTCTCCTGATACCAAAAAACATAAAACCTCTTGGGGATGTGATGAATTTTAGAGAAGAAAGGAGTAGGACTAAAAATGTAAAGTGGAAAATTCGTTACTCTGCATCTCTCAGGAATTATATAGTCTCTCTGTACTCTGTTACTCTCCTGAGTTCACTACGTTTATCCCCACCACTAACCCCTACCTTACTGTGACTTGATTGATATACACGTATGCATGTATTCATGTAATGGCCACCAACTTTGACATTTATCTTGCGTTCCCAGGTGCAGCACTTCTAACAAGGTCTTTCATATTTCTAAGTCCTGGAATTAAAATCATTTCGAGCTCATTTTTCTCTCCTAACAGTTTCACAAGACACTGGTCAGCGTAGATGTTTTCTTTTCTGAGTCAGGTATTGACCTTTGGCTTTATCAGTGCTGCCAAGTGTCATTTTGTTTGTCTTATTTCAAAAAACAAACAAAAAAAATACAAAGTTCTAAAGGTCTTGATCATCAAAAGGCAACTATTTTATAAAAATGAGAGACAGTAAGGAAGGCAGTGACAAATGCCAGTGGTCCACTATGTGTCATTAGCAAGCTTCATCATCATCAGCCTTGGTCACCAGTATAACGTCTAAGATTAACTTTACACTTTCTGGAAGGAACTTTAAGAGAAAGATATTTACACAGCAATGCAAATAGTGAAATTAATGAATTTAAAACTACTAAAAAGCTGAATAACTAGTTTTAAGTGCCTGCAGAGGATTAAATAATACCATAGGGGGAAGGGTGGTACAATTAAGCTTAAAATGCTACAAATGAGAAATACGGAAATGAGAGATATATAAAAGAATATAGTGGGAACCAGCAGTTAGCGTAATGGCTATGTCGCTGGACTCCCACGTAGTCGACCGTGGTTCGCATCCTGGACCAGGTGGCTTAAAACTCACGCCGGGCGCGTGTGCGTGCGTACCCAAGATCTTGAGAGGAGAATGGAGGAGAAGGGATTGTGGCGTGACCATCCCCACTGGGGGGTGATTTCTCACTTTCTGTCTCTATGTCTCTCTCTGTCTGTCTGGCGAGCGCACACACCCTATAGCAAAAATCTCTCTCAAAAAAAAAAAAAGAATATAGTGACAGAAGAAAGAGAGATGAGTTAGAAACAAAAGAAAGGGGGACCAGCAGTTAGCATAATGGCTATGTCGCTGGGCTCCCATGTAGTTGACCGCAGTTTGAGTCTCAGACCTGGTGGCTTAAACTCACACTGGGCGCATATGCATGTGTGCCCAAGATCCTGAGAAGAGAATGGAGGAGAAGGGATTGTGGCGTGACCATCCCCACTGGGGGGTGATTTCTCACTTTCTGTCTCTATGTCTCTCTCTGTCTGTCTGGCGAGCGCACACATCCTATAGCAAAAATCTCTCTCAAAAAAAAAAAAAAAAGAGGGAGAGAAAGAAACAAAAGAAAGGAATATATAATAAATAGAAATGAATTTATTTCTGTTGAGAGCTAGACATAAGCATGTGTAAAAAGATTAATTTAAAAATTTTTCAAAAATTAGCTTGACCATCATTCAATGGTATAAAAAACACAAAGTCTAGACTGAGTAATTTTAATACTTGGTTATTGAAGGAATTTTTATAAGTGATATAAAAGTTTCAATAGTTTTGGTCTATAGTATTTATTTATTTATTTATTTATTTATTTATTTATTTATTTTTGGAGAGATTTTCACTGTAGGGCGCGTGTGCTCGCCAGACAGACAGAGAGAGACATAGAGACAGAAAGCGAGAAATCACCCCCCAGGGGGGATGGTCATGCTGCAATCCCTTCTCCTCCATTCTCCCCTCAGGATCTTGGGCACGCACGCACACGCGCCCGGCGTGAGTTTTAAGCCACCGGGTCCGGGACACGAACCGCGGTCGACTACGTGGGAATCCAGCGACATAGCCATTACGTTAACTGCTGGTTCCCTATAGTATTTATTTTTTAAAAATTATTTTATTTAACTTTATTTGTTTCACCAGAGAGAGAGAGAGGGAGAGAGAGAAAGCAAGCTGCCAGGTCTAGTATTTGAACCATGGTCAGCCATTCAGAAGTCCAGCAGCCTTAACCACCACACCACTCACCAGCCTCTGGTCTATAGTATTTCAAGAAGCAAGAAAGAATGTATCTTACTCAGACAATGTCTTTTGCTTTTAAAGACCTGGTCTACTTTTCTTTCTGTCTCAGCCTTACATCCAGCTTTTGAGGGGGTATAGGAATCAAACCTGGGTGTCCAACATGGCTTCAGTCCACAAAGCAGCTGTATTATAGATGGGCCCATAGACAACTTCTATTCATATATTCCACACATACTTATTGCACATCTAGTATTTGCCAAACACTATTGGCCTTCAAGTTTTGCTTCTCAGAGTATAGTTCTTTCAGGAAAATGGTCTTCCTTATGTGTCAAATATTAGTAAACGGTCTAGGTGCTTTGAATGTGGATAAAGACACTTTACTGAGAACAGTGACCTCTCGTATTTCCTTTCTATAATTGTTAAGCAGAGACATAATTCTGTGTCAAATTTTGAGCTAATTTACTGATCACTGAGAAAATGGTAGAGATAACTATGCCTGATGTATTGATGTTAATAGAAGCAGTGACAAGTTTCTTCTTTATTTCAATGAAATATATTTCATCCAACTTGAACTGCAAAACTGACTCTTTCCTGGTTCTCTAGGTTAACAACCGTGGGCTTGATCTGTACTATCAGTTCTTCCTGGGTCTCCAGCCTGCTAGACCACCCTGCAGATTTCAGACTTACCAGTCTTTCTAATCACATGAGTCAATTATCTAAAATAAATTCCTCTCAGTATATATACACCTCCTATTTGTTTGATTTCTCTGGAGTTCTCTGACTAATACAGATACAGGAACCAAAGATGACATTTGAAAAGAATCATATTCACAGAAGACTTTAAACACTTCGGGTGACCATTGGAAGTTCAAGGAAAATGACCCAGCCACAGCAGCACAATACTGGAAGCCATTTGAAAGATCAGGATTCAGTTCCCATGTTGACCTGCACACACATGTGCTCATAATGCTGCATGGCTGAAAATTTCAGAGGGTGAGATCATTGTATGAGGCCCTGTTCAGGGTGCTTATCTTTTTCTCCATCACACTGTCTCTATTTCATTAAAAAAAGAAAGATGTTTTTAAAAAGAAGTTCAAGAAATAGCAATGACATTTTTAATCTTGCTTATGAGGATGGAGAAGACAATAGTGTGAATGATAAATGCGGCAGAAACCATGGACAAGGAAAGTTTTCACAGAGATACTGGTAAATGATGAAAGCACTTGAATCACATTTTTTTCCCCACTCAGTTAAACTCAAATGTGCTTTTTTGGACTGCTGGATTTCTGTAGACATGAGAAAAGATCTTCTAGACAGCTTTATTCTTTATTGTTTCAGCCCCGTTGCTGGTGTAAGTTGTACAAGATCTTTGTTATTGGCAAACCACTGAGGTCTTACAGGGTCTCTCAAACTCTTGAAACACTCCTACTATTATGAGAAGTTTTATCAATTCTAACTTCCCATCATTCACATTGATACTATCATTCAGCCTTTATTTCTCCTTCACTTTTGAAGGATAATTTCAACAGGTGCAGAATCCTAGATTGGTATATAAGTATATAATTTTTTTCTCTCAATACTTTACATTCTCTTCTTGCTTACATGGTTTCTAGTAAGTCTAATAAGTGGTGGATATGAAGAGAAATATTTCCAGTAGAAAAAATACGTAGTTGAAGTTTTCCCACCCTGGCACTAGTTCCTAAAAAGGTTTATACTTGTGGATTTCTGCTCCAGGAAATAATGACTTTCTGTATCTGCCTGTCTGTCTCTGTTAGTTTTGGGGGTCAGGAGTGTGTCCTGTATCCTTACTTCTCTGACAAATGTAAAAATAGTTTATGATTAGAAAAGTTCATTCGACTTTTTATTCATTGTGACAATGGAGAGCAACTACAAAACTCTTGACATGCCAGACCAGAAACCGTAAGTCTGTGGTTTGTGCTTTTTCTTGAATATGAAATTATTTTTTTCCAACCTAGGAGAATTTATTTTCCTTTTAATTTAAAGGAAATAATATCATTTGATACTTAGAGATAATATAATGAGACCATTAAGATAATTTTTTAATTGCCAGAGAGTGCATGCATTTGTCAGAGAGAGACGAGAGAGAGGGAGGAAGTCCCTTCAATGGGGCATGATGATACCACAGTCCCTTCTCCTCCATTCATTTCCTCATCCTGTCAGGTCCCTGGGCATACACACACAGACGCACCCAGCTCAGGATTCAGTCATGTGGAATCTGGCTACCTTAACCATTAGGCAACAAGGCTGCCCTAAGATAATTTTTTATACTTTATTGATTCTTGTTCAGATACCAAAATCATCATGCTCATTTATTAGATTGGAGGAAAGATCAGAACTTATGGCCATGAGATTATGTCTTATCCTCTCCAGTGAAGAAAAAAGATCAACCACAGACTGATTTCTGACGAGCTTAAGTAAAGCAATTCACCTATTTTGCCTAAATAGGATAGATATCTATGTGCACTGAAGAGTTTTCTGTTTGTTCATTGTTTTGTTTTGGTTTTTGGTTTTTGGAGAGGATTTTGCTATGGGCGTGTGCACTCACCAGAAAGACAGAGAGAGACAGAGAGACAGAAAGCGAGAGATCATGCCTAAGGTGGGGGGGTGGTGGTCACGTCACAATTCCTTCTCCTCCAGTCTCCCCTCGGGATCTTGGGCATGCACACACACATGCCTAGCATGAGTTTAAGCCACCAGGTCCGGGACTTGAACTGTGGTCAGCTACATGGGAGTCCAGCGACATAGCCATTATGCCAACTGCTGGTCCTTTGTTTTGTTGTTGTTTTTTTTTAAATTTGAGACATTCTTGAAATAATCTCTGATCAATGAAGGCCGTTTTCCAGGCTCTGTGGGAAAGTCAGTTAGATAAATAATATGATTATGGTCCTGGTGTTTACCAGATCTTTGTAACAAAATTAGCCTTTGATAGAGTGTCTTAGTAGATTTTCAATAAATGCTTAAGGATTCAAGATGAAAACGTTTACCATAGAGTTTAGCTTGCACATCAGAATCATGTGTGAAGCTTTTGAAACTGTAAACGCCTTGGCTCTAGCCATTAAGATTTCTGATTACTTAGATCTGAAGTAAAACTTAGTGATGGGCATTTTGTGAATCTCAGCAAATACTACTAAAGCAGATGAACTAGGCCAACTTGATGGTATAAAACACAGATGCCACTCATACAGGTAGCTAGCTCCCCATAAATGACTTCTTGCCAGGCACTGTGCAAAGTGCCAAGGATACAGAGGTGGATATGATAAGGTTGCATTTCCAAGATGCTCACCATCTAGGGGAGGAAGAAAAGAAAAGCTCCAGTGCAAATCTGGTTTGTGCTAGGATGGACTGTGTAAGGGGCACTGTGGTAGCCTAGAGATATTCAGGACTTAGGGGAGGTCATGCTTAGTATCGATGTGTACTACACAAAGGTAGAAACACAAATTATTGATAATGTGACACCATGGCATTAACAGAAGCTACAAATTCACTTTGATAGGAATTTGAATCCAGGGTTGGCTATTTAGTTGATCCACAGTTTCTTCCTTTGTAAAAAGAAAATAAAACTACCCATAAGGTTCTTGTAATGATTAAATAATTATGTAATGAAAATGTTCCAATACCTGGCAAAAATTAGTATTGAGTGAATAATTCTTTCATGTACTATCTCATCTCTGTCCATGCTACTCTCATAATGCAACATGTAATTAAACACAGCTAAGGATGGTGGAGCTTACTATGCAGATATATTAATTCAATTAGTCATAACTACAGACTTACCTAGGGTTACAAAGAGAAACTGAAAGACAGCTGGTCACTAGGTTATTACAAATGGGCCCTTCCTAAGAAATTAGCATTCTTTTTTTTTTTTAAGAGGTTTTCACTATAGGGCACATGCGCTCTCCAGACAGAGAGAGAGAGACATAGAGACAGAAAGAGAGAAATCACATCCCAGGGAGGATGGTCACGCCGCAATCCCTTCTCCTCCATTCTCCTCTCAGGATCTTGGGCACGCACACACATGCGCCCGGCGTGAGTTTTAAGCCACCGGGTCCGGGATGCGAACCGTGGTCGACTATGTGGGAGTCCAGCGACATAGCCATTACGCCAACTGCTGGTTCCCAGAAATTAGCATTCTTTGATGTTAGAATTCTTCATTGGCAGCTTTTGTTCTTTTGCTGCACACACAGAATTGTATGTTTGTGTGTGTGTGTATAAAGGTGGAATGATTTTATGCAAAGAAATGTCTTTTGATATTGCTGCTCAAGGTAAGTAGTGTATATCCTGATACACTCAGTATTTTATTTCATCCACTTTCTTTTATTTTATGAACTTAAGTCTATCTTGAAACAGGTTGTGGTTCTTTGCTCAATTTTCCCAGTGAGAAACTGATTTTGTGCTTGTCAATCTATCAGGCATGATGACTGGGAAATATTTGGAAGAAGATACACAATGTACTTACCAGGAAGCTGAAAATATAAAGCAGTGTTTTCTACTTGTCACTATAAAAGAGTATGACAAATTCATTGTTACCCTGACTTCATAGTTGTCAGCTCTTCTACATACAGTGGTCATAGAGACGCTATGGTTGTCACTAGCAGTAGAATTCTATGTATCTTCACAAAACCACCAAAGACCATAGCACTACCAAAAAGAGAAACGCTCATTATTCCTAGTAAGAAAAGTTATATAAAAAACCCGTCATGTATTCACTAAGTGGTTGGACAACTTTTGCAATGAGGTTAAATATGTCGTTTTGGTGTATATTGGGAGTCAGGTAAATTTGTTTCTTTCCATTTTTATCCCACTTGCTAGCCAGTTTTCCTATAATATGTGTAGCTGGTTTTAAAAGGGATCATATTAAAAAGCATTTATCAGTTATCAAAGTGGACAGGAAAAATAAATTCCCCAAGGAGACTACTTTGTGCCAGGCACTGTGTAAAATGCCAAGAACACAGAGGTGGATACAATAAGGACCACATTTTCAAAATGCTCAAACTCTAAGGGGGGATAAAATAAAAGCTCCAGTGCAAGTGTGGCTTTTGCTGGAGTGGAACTGTATATGGGGTGCTGTGGTAGCATAGAGAGATGTGGATTTAGAAGAGGCTTATTCGATGCGGTGATAACTATTGGTGTAGGTAATCCAAAAGAAGGTTGGTGGGACAAGGCATTTTAAGAAAAGGGAGCAATAAGAACAAAGCCATTGAGGTAGGAATGATCGTGGGGCTTTGGGGATCTGGTGGGTCAGTGTCTTGAGTGTTCTGAGTCAGGGAAGTAATGGTAAAAGGTGATATAGATAAGGCAGGCAGGGATCAGATGGGAGAGGCTTTTCAATCCCTATAGATACCCCTGTCTTTTACTTTGAAAATAACATTAACCAGTAGAAAGGCAATGCACATGTTTGCAGTTTTGTAGCAGCATGGAAAATAGGATGGGAATAATATTAGAACTAAATCCCTTTGGTTAAGTAGTGTAATACCGTTACTCAGGAAATCACTCCCCCAGAGTGATTCTGATGAATGTAGCAAGAGGAGGATGTTAAATTACACAGGAACAGATCACCACTATATTTGTAACCAAGGAAAAATAATACAACTCTCAAAGGCAAGTAAGATTCATACCTGCCTCGAGGGACACCTCTCATTAGATAAGGGCAGTGCAATAGTGCTACTTGTGGGATGGAAAACCATGCTGCACATGAGGATGTGTAGCAGAAGAGCATCTGCAGCCTTTGGAGAATTGAACACATCTTTAGGAGTTTGATCCAGAAATGCAACCCCAGGTGCTGCCAAGAAAAGCCTGGCGCTCTGTGGGAAAGGGCTTTCTGATGATTGCTTCTTACTTACTTTAGAGACATCTACCACGATCCGAAGCACACACATTTGTTTAAACTCAGACCGTATCAAGCCCATTACATTGTAGAAAATCATTCTCAATCTGCTTAAAACCTTGGATTTTAGAAGTCCCTGAAAATGATGAAATGTGGCATGAAAACATTTCAAAACTACTTACATGGTTCCAACCATTTTGCCTCTCTTAATTCTCTTAATACTTAAAGGCGTGTATTATGGAAAAAAGGGAATGGACTTTTTCCAAGTATTTCCAGAAGGCAGGCCTAGAGTTTGTGAATACAAATACGAATAATTACATTTTATTTTAAAATAATACAAGCAATTTTTAAATTTAGAGCTCTCCAGTTTTATGAAATACTAATTTATTTTGGTGAAGGGAGATGATTAGATTAATGTATATGAGCGTGAGAATTGGCTTCCATCTGTGATAAAGTTTTCGTTATTTTTATTTTTTAAATTTTTGGAGAGGTTTTTGCTATAGGGTGCATGTGCACTCGCCAGAGACAGAGAGAGACAGAGAGACAGAAGAGAAATCACCCCCCCGGGGGATGGCCATGCCACAATCCCTTCTCCTCCATTCTCTTCTCAGGATCTTGGGCACACACACACACGTGCCTGGTGTGAGTTTAAGCCACCGGGTCCGGGACTCAAACCGTGGTCCAATACATGGGAGTTCAGGACATAGCCATTATGCTAATTGCTGGTCCCAAAGTTTCATTATTTTTTCATATTTAAACAATGTTTCTTTTATCCAGGCAAAGTAGATACACTCATGTAACCAACACTCCATACTAGAAGTAAAATAGGGTCCACTAAAGACAAAAAAAGAGAGAAAAATAACATAAAAACTGTATCAACTTTTCTACAAAGGAAAATCTATCTCATGAAAAACCTATCCTTACCCTAAAATTATTTCTCTCCTATATCTTTAGTATTAAAAAATGTGCTTTTTATTGGTCTGCGGTCCAATACATGGGAGTTCAGGACATAGCCATTATGCTAATTGCTGGTCCCAAAGTTTCATTATTTTTTCATATTTAAACAATGTTTCTTTTATCCAGGCAAAGTAGATACACTCATGTAACCAACACTCCATACTAGAAGTAAAATAGGGTCCACTAAAGACAAAAAAAGAGAGAAAAATAACATAAAAACTGTATCAACTTTTCTACAAAGGAAAATCTATCTCATGAAAAACCTATCCTTACCCTAAAATTATTTCTCTCCTATATCTTTAGTATTAAAAAATGTGCTTTTTATTGGTAAATACTTGTATCTTATGCTTTCTTAGTTGGGGTTTTCTTGTCTTTAACTAGACAAAATGATCAATTATCGAAGTAACTTTGGTTTCATTTCTTGAAATGCATGTCCTTTTTCAGACATGAAATCCCAGTGTAGAGATAATTGTCTATGAGAATTGATGAAAAAGTTTTTTATTTCACATGAAATAAAAAACATAAAAGTGCTAGTCACCCTCCCCCCCCCCCCTCTTCCATATTGTAGCTTCATGGTTAAAGGAGCCACAGCCCACAAGTTCTTAGCAGCTGAATAACACACCGGGTGTGTGCCCCAAATCTCTGATGTGGAGAAATGAAGAAGAGATTGCAGTGTGACCATGTCTCACTGGGGATGCTTTCTCTCTCTCTCTCTCTCTGTCTCTCTTTCTGTTTTACTAGTGAATGTGTGCACTCTCCGGTAATTAAAAAATATTAGTGCTTTTCTATATGTTCATCTCTCTGGGCTAGAATAGATCTAGAGAATGTACTTATTTTTAGTAAACGTGGGTTTTTTTTTCACAACTTTTAGTCATTGAAATACCTTTGGGAATGTGAGAATCCTTGAGGCCAAGTAATTTATAGCTTTATAGTTAAAAAAAAAAATTACAAGCAACTTAAATTAGGACATTTGCAAATTATCACTTACATAAACCATACTTCTAAATTTAGTATTGCAAATATAATGGTTTTATGAGAAAAATCAAGATGTTTATAATATGTTTTATGTTCTAAGTGGTTTTACATCCATAAAAATTTAAAACATTGTGTTTTAATGTGATAATTTTTTCCTGAAAAAAATCACTAATAGCAGTAAATTGCTTTGCCATAATTTCAACTTGTCCAGAAATTTTATAGTAGAAGAAAAGATCATTGCAAATTGATGACCACTTCTGGAAAAAAAAAAGAAAAAAAAAAGAAAACAACTTATGAGCACACTATTGATGACAAGTTAGTTACATTATCTTTGCCTTCAGAAAGATAGGGGTTTGCAGAGTAATGGTTGAGCGGAACTGACTGTTTTTCCAATCAAAAACCCTGTCTGACATGCTTTATCTGGCAGCCTTGAATAATGTTCTCATTCTTCAAAACTTTGTTATTATGTGACTGCTCAAGTACGAGAACACAGTTGTGTCCTCTTTGCCATTTTGCAATAGATAAAAAGAAAAACCTACCAATGTAAGTCTAGATAACAGATATATAACTTATGAATCTATTATTTCTCATGATGGTAAAATAGATCAGAAAGAGGCATTCTGGAAAGAAGGATATTGGACATATGGTAAGTGACTTAAACAGATAAGCCACAACTTTGTATCATGTGCAGCTAAGGCCTCTGAAATGTTAGTCAAAGACTTTGTCTAAAGCCATGAAAAATGAAAGAACAAGAGGTAGGTAGTTTAGTAAATGTGCACTGAGTATATCCTATGTCTTGGGTATTATGCAAAATTGTTAGAATACAAGAAAAAATATATCACCACCAGCTGGGGCAATTGAGTCATATGTTATAAGTATGGAAATTTTCCCACAGTAGCACTGTTGTCTATGAACTACTCCTTGTCTCTCTAATATAATACAATTTTTAACTGCGTAAGTGATCGGAGAACTAAAATTAAAATAAAATGTATTATTTATAATTATTAAATCATTCATAATTAAATATTGCAAAATTATTCAGTAATGGAGAGTTTGTAATAAAAATGTAGCAATTATACATTATAAGTGCTCTTACAGATTTGTACAGTCCTTTTGAAAGTTTATCAAGAAATGCCTTTAGGGCTAGTTCTGGCAAAGTGGTAATGCATTGCTTAAGCCCTGCTAAATCCATGTGAAAGACTGAGGATGCAGTTTCTTGGTCATCCTGCATGCACCAAGTATGTGTGCCCATGATCCAGGCTGGCCGTGAAGGCTAAGGATACAGGAGATCATGGTATGATGCTTCTCTTTCGCTCTCAGTTTCCTCTCATAAAAGAAATACATAAAGTTAAAAAAAAGTCTTTAAACAGCAATACATTGTTCATATCCTTTGAAACATTAAAAGAGCTCCTGGAAATTTATTGTAAAAAATTAATAATACAGGAGACCAGCAGGTGGTATAATGGTTACATTGTTGGACTCCTGCATAGTTCAACATGGTTCAAACCCCAGACCCAGTGGCTTAAACTCATGCTGGGCACATGTGTGTGCATGCCCAAAATCCCAAGAGGAGAATGGAGAAGGCACTGTGTGGCCATCCTCCTGGGGGGTGATTCTTGCTTTCTGTCTCTCTGTCCCTCACTGTGTCTTAGGTGATGCATGCACTCTATAGCAAAAATTTCTCTTTAAAAAAATTGATAATACAGACAAAGCCTACATAAAGTAAGATGTCTACGTCCCAAAATTCACCAAATTATAAATGTTCTAAAATAGGAAGATGTTAAGGAATTTACAGTATATCAGCTCAATGGAATCATAAATATCTCAATGAGAAGGAAGGTGAAAATAAATCACCTGGACACTGGGAACATGTTTAACGACCAAAATATTTGCCATTTCAGTTGCAAATGGCAAGAAACTAGGAATTAAGCAAGAAATAACCATAAAACCAAGTAGAATTTTTGTCAGTCTGCAGGTGCTGAGAAGATAAGTTTAAAAGCTATAAAAAATGAGGGCTCTAAAATATGACTCAAGTGTGACTAATCAGAACCCTGGAGGGCTACATTTTAGAAACATGACCAAAAAAGGTAATTTGAGTCAGATGCTGGAAATCAGCCTTATATCAGTTGCGACTAAAATTAAATTGAGGTGGTATCTCCTCTCATACATTGTAGAGAGTAGAGTAAACCATCTTTAGAGAGAGATAATAGTATCCTGAGACTGTAAAAAGACATATCCTTGGCATAGAAAGAATCAAGATCAAGAGAAAGAAGAGGCATTAGAAATAAATCCAAATATAGAATCCAGAATTGCAAATAAATAGTAGTCTCCATGTCCAAAACGTTCAAAACAGAAATAGGGACTGTAACACATTATCAAGACACAGATGATAAGGTAGAATTTTATACCAGATATTGTAAGTATGCTCCAAGATGAAAAAAAAAATACTAATTTCTCATTAAAAACTGTGAAACCAAGAAAATAAAGGAATGACATTTTCCATTGAACCAAGAACAAATTAAATTTAACCTGAAATTCTATCTGCAGTGAATATATCCTTTAAGAGAGAAGGCAAATTAAGATTAAAAAAAATAAAAGATAGCTAAAAGAATTTATTGCTTGTAGACCTACACCATAAGATATTAAAAAAAAAAGCCCTTCAGGTTCAAGGGAAGAGGCACTAGATGGGAATTGGGCTCTTTAGGTACAAATAAATAGCATTAAAATTTGTTGAGTACCTGGGTGATTATAAATATCATCTAGTTCCTTTAAATTACAAGTAATACTTAAAGTAAAATTATGATTTTTTTCTTGTAGAGTATTTAATATATGTTGATTTATTGGATAAATATAACATGAAAGATAAAGGATGATAAACTGATCTTCATGGTTGTAGTTTCTATATTTTTCAGGAAATAGTACAGTATTAAGTGTAATTAGATTGTAAAACATCATAAATGCATATTGAAATAATTTGAGAAACTAGCAAGAATAACAATGCAAAAATTACTAAAATAACAATAAAATTTAAATATAATATTAAAATTCATTCAAATAATCTAAAATAAGGAAAGACGGGAGGAACAGAGAACCCTAAACACAAGGTGGAGAGCAGTGTCAAATGGCAAACAAACAAAATTATTCCTAAATTTAATCTTATTATTAATTGCATTAAATTTTAATGTTGTAAACACTCTAAAAGTCAGAGGTGGTCAATATGGGCAAAAAAAGTAAGATATAACTATTTGTTGTTATAAGAGAAAAACTTTAAATAAAAGACAGAAGATTGAATAGAAATAAATAGTAAAAATACACCATACAAACAACTAGTATAAGAAATCTAGAATCACTATATTAATATCAGATAAAATAGACTTCAAAATAATGGGTGCTAGCAGAGATGAAGAGCGTATCACAATCATAAAAGAGTCAACTCATTAGAACTAAATAAAATTATATATGCATATGAACAACCCCCCCCCAAATATTAAATACTTGAAACAAAAACTGACAAAATTAAAAAGAGAAATAGTCAATTAAAGAATTTTATCATTTGGCAATCAATGTGAAAATAGACCAAAGCTCAGTAAAGACATAAGAAATAAATAACACTATCAGTTTTCTTGCCTAAATAGTATTCATCGTGGTCTATATTGAGTAATCCTAGAATGTACATTATTTTAAAAAAAAAATACAGTGATTATCACCACAGAACATATATGAACTATAGAGCAATCTCAATAACTTTTTAAAAATTAAAATCAGATAGACTAAATGTTTTTAATTTCTTATTTACATTTCATTATTGTACATCTTTATGGTGTACAATATGGTTGTTTAAAGCATGCATGCAGCATGTGATAGTCAAAGTAAAGATATTACCATATACATAATTTTCAGCAAAGATTCTCACATTCTTGAGTCTATTAAGTCCTTTTGTCCTGATCCCTCCTTACTCCTCCCCTTCCCATCATCCACCTTCCATACAATCTCTGATATCTACACTGTCCTCTCTACTATTATGTCTTAGAATCTTTCAATTTCTGCCATAAAATGCAGACATTCAGTACATATTGAGTTGGGATATTCTGTGTTTGTCTCTCATAGTCTGGCTTATTTCATTTAGCATTAATTCTTCCTTAGTCATCCACTTTTAATCAAGTTGTAGAGTCTTGCTTGTCTTTATGAGTGGTATTCTATAGTGTATATGTTCCACATTTTTTAAAAATTCAGTGATCATTTGTTTGATACTTATGCTGTTTCTATGTCTTAGCTACTGTAAATAATATTGTAATAATCATGAAAGTGCAAATGTCTTTCTGACTAGAACTCACAGATATTACCCATAAAGTAGTTAGAGATTAAATTACATAGTATTAAATAATCCATGGATAAAAGAGGAAGTCAAAGGGGAAATTGCAAAATATTTCCAATTGAATGATAATGAAAATCTAACATAAAAATGTATGTGATTAAAATAAAACATTGCTTAGAGAAAAATGTATAGCTTTAAATGTTATATTAGAGAAGAAAGACATTTACAATTAATGACTTCAGTTTACACCTTAAGAAAGTAGAAGAAAAGAACAAATTCAAGTCAAAGTAAGTAAGAAGAAGGGAAATGAATAAAATGGCAGAAGTTAATAAAAGTATAAAAAAAATAGAGAAAATTAACAAAAATAGATTTAGCTCTATTGAAGAAACACCAAGCAAGAATACAGATTACCAATATCAAGAAGAAAGAGATTATTATTACAGATTCCACACACAATAAAAGAAAAACTAGAGAGTTTTATAATCAATCTATGCCAACTTATTTGTCAATGTAAATAAAACAAATGAATACTTTAAAAATATAACTCAGCAAAATCAACATAAGATAAAACTGAAAAATACAGATATCTTTTATCTATTTTTTAAACTGAATTAATTATCAAAAATTTTCCTGAAGCATTTCAGGTTCTTATGATTTTTTAACCGGAAAACTCTCCCAAATATTCAAAAGAGAAATATCACCAGTCAAACTTATTAAAAAAATAGAAAGGTGGGAAATAATTACCAATTTAGGGCATGCAGCCAGCACAATTCTAATATTAGAATCTTATAAGAATATGTGAAAAAAAATACACCCCAAAACCCAAATTCTAAGATAAAAATGTTACCAAAATACAAACAAATCAAATATAGCAAAATAGCAAAAAAGAATACTGTATCATGCCAAAGTAGCTTTATCCCAGTGATATAAGATTCATTTCACATTTGAAATCAAACTCTATAATTTTCCAATATAACATTGTAATAAAATTAGAAACATATAAGTTCAGTGCTATAGAAAAATTGTTGAGCAATATTCAACATTTATTGAGGTTTATAAAAAAAACTCAGCAAACTAAAAATAGAAAGTAATTTTCTTCATCCGATAACCGTACGATGAAACATATGAAATCATGATATTAAATGTTGAAATACTGAGCATTTTCTAAAATTCGGAACAAGGAAAGGATTCTCTATCCCATAACTTCTATTAAACATCGTACCAAAGAGCTTAGCCATAAGACAAAATAAATTGTTTTTAAACATGCATGTGTCAGAAAGGACAAAAGAAGTCAAACTGTCATTTTTGCAGAATACATGATCATTTATGTAGATAATCCTATAAAATATTCAAAAAAATACAGAACTAAATATTGAATTTACCAATATTGCAGGAAACAAGGTTAAGAGAAAAATCTATTTTATTTTTATTTGTCAGTAGCAAACAATCAGAAATTAAATAAAAAAATTATACCACAGCAACAAAAAACTGAGTAGTAGATTTAAGCAGATATATGCAAAATTCCTAGCATGAAAACTAAAAAGCTTTTGAGAAAACTAGTGAAAAGCAAGTAAATGGTTCATTGATTAGATATTTAAAATTTTATATGAAAATGCAAAGAACAAAGAGGATAAAAAATTATGATGAAAAAGTAGAAAATCAGAGTAATAGCACTATCTTTAAAAAAAACTACAAAATTTTTACAAACTACAAAAATTACTGGAGCCCACATAGTGGACTCCATGATTCAAGTCCTGAAAGAATGAAAGAGAAGGGATTGTGGCATGGCCATTTCCCCCACTTACCGGGAGATTATTTCTTCCATTCTCTCTCTCTCTTTCTCTACCTCTCAAGTGAGTGCACACACTTCACAGAAAAAATGTAAAACACAAAAACAAAAACAAAAAAAGCAAGAAACGAAACAGCAAATTTTTAAAACTACAGAAATTAAGATAATATAGCACTGGCATAACAGACGATAAATGGATTAATGGAACAAAGCAATGATCTCACTAATAGATTCTAACTTTCAACAAAGGTGCAAATCCCACCAAGTACAGAATGTCTTTTCAACAAATGATACTGAAATAACTAAATATCTCCATCTATACATAAAGTGATAATTATCAAATTCTGCATTACACTCTAATCTAAACCCAAATTAATTTGAGCTGTATCATAAATACAAATTTAATTGAGATGTATTATAGACCTAAGTATACAATCTAAAATTACAAAATTTTGAAAGGAAAATATGGTAATATATATTTTATTTATAGGCAGATAAAAGTTATTTAGACCAGTCACAAAGTTAATCATATATGCAAGTGTGATAAATTAGGCTATTATCATAAACTTTTGGTTATTAAGAGGCATCTTTAGGGCCAGCAGGTGGCATAGTGGTTAAGGCTCTAGATTCCCACATGGTCAACTGCTATTTGAATCCTGGAGCTGGTGACTTGAAAATCACACCAGGCATGTGTGCTTGCATGCCCCAAATCCCAGGATGAGATTAGAAGAGAAGGGATTGAGGCATGGCCATCCCCTCTGGGAGGTGATTTCTCATTTTTCCTCTCACCATCTCTGTCTCTCTCTCTGGTGAACACACATGCCACAAGGCAAAGAAAAAATCATTAAGAAAGTGAATAGAAAAACTGAAGTCTGGAAGAATATCTTTAAAACTGTTTCTGACAGGGACCAGCAGTTAGTAATGGCTATGTCGCTCGACTCCCACGTGGTCGACCACGGTTCGAGTCCCAGACCTGGTGGCTTAAAACTCACGCAGGGCGTGTGTACTTGCGTGCCTAAGATCCCAAGAGGAGAATGGAGGAGAAGGGATTGCGTTGTGGCCATCCCCCCTGGGGGGGTGATTTCTCGCTTTCTCTCTGTCTCTCTCTGTCTGGCGAGTGCATGCGCCCTATAGCAAAAAACCAAAAACAAACAAACAAACAAAACTATTTCTGACAAAGAATTGTTATCCAGAATACATCAGTAACTTTCATAACTCCATACTAGAATAGCAACTAATTCAATTTAAATTTGGAGTAAAGAATTAAACAGTTCTTAGAAGAACATATGTAAATGGCCAATAATCCTTATCTTTAATATTTACTCAAGGTAAAAGAAAATATGTCCATGAAATGATTTATTGAGAGTTTTGTTAACGGTTGGGAGAATGTCGAGCTGCATTGTGATGTCCTTGGTTCTTTGGGTCCAGATCTCTAAAATTAGAGATCTGTCCCTAGGCGCAAAATGAAACCGCAACTGCGAATGAAGTAGGTAGAAGAGAAGGTTTAATAGGAAAGACAGGAAAGTACACCCAAAGAGGCTCTTGGGCGGGCAGATTGCCAGGTGGCAACTGCGCTTGATACTGGTTAATTGTTACTTTTATAAGTAGAGGTGATCATGAATATTTATTAGTGGGAGGTTTGTCATACCACCTATGTCCTTTATTTGATTTAGAATCTGCGCGTTTTCTCCTGCGCTTGTGCACTTCTCTCGCAGGTAAGGAATGAGGAATTTGATTACCTTATTGCTCATGCCCAGTGTGAGCCAGGTTGTTTAATTAGGCTTCCTAATTAATTCATCGTCCTAGTGGGAATTAGGGCGTTGACTTAGTGGGAATTAGGGCGTTGATCAAAATGCTTACTTGGGGACGAGGATGTTGACCAAAATGCTTGCTTGGGTCTTTTTGATAATAGAAAAATCTAAGAATCATCTCTGTATGCTTCCCTCAGGCCCCAAGGAAGGAAGATGGTAAATTGCCTCGCCCTCCTGGCGCCTGGGGCTAGGTGAGCCTTTGCTTTTCCCTTAGGGCTGCCCACTCATGGCTAAGTAACTGCCTACCACAGTTTTATTGAATCTTTATTTATAATACCCCCCAAAATGGAAATAAGCCATGTTCTTAATTTTAAAAAAATGGGTAAACAGTGATATATTAATATGATGGAATATTAACAGAATCATAAAAATATATGAAATATTCTTCTCTGCAATGATATTAAAGGGGTTAAGAACTTGCTATTTCAATATATGCCACTCTGGCATATTGACTATTTTGAGTTAAAGGCACTTGAAAATCAGTAGGTGCAATATCACCACAAACTTTCTTCCATTTCTTCTCCTTAGTATTGTTTCTTCTTTTTGTGATAGAAGCATATGTGTGCATGCATACATGTGTGCATGAAAGAAAAAAGAGAGAGAGTGGTAGGTAGAGAGGAAGCATGGCATGATCCTTATTCTCCTGTCCTCCAGCTCCTCAGGATCTTATGTGCCCTCATACACACCCAGTGTATTTTACAGGCCAACTTGGAGTCTGAATTGCGGTTACAGTATGCTTTCCAGCACTGCAGAGCTCTAGAATTTCTGTTGCACCACAGTGGCTGGGCCTCCTGTTTCTTAAAAGCAGAAAATGAAATTCTTCTGAGAAAGTTGTTCTGTCTATACCAGAGGAATGGATCATTTTTGCCAAGGACAGAGGTTGCGGCCAAGCGAAATCTGTACAAACAAATGTTAGACTAACTCTTAAATTCCTGGTCATTTTTCCATTCAATCAACTATTGTAGCCCAAGTCTCTTTGCCTTTTTAAAGTTTCACCATTTACTATTGCCTAATTCAGTGTAAAAGTATTCAGCTCTAACTGAATCTTTTGTCTTCATTTCTTTATAAAGGCTACAGTGCCATTTATAATAAGACTTGAGTTAGATAAATGTGTATGCTTTTCTTTTGTTGGTATGTCTTATGTCAATTTGAATTTCATACCCTGTAAAAAACACAGAGGATAGAGGTAAAATTTTCCCTCTTCTATAGTGTGGATGAAACTCCAGATGTTCATGGATTGGAAGTTTCAATATTATAAAATGTCAATTGTCTTCAAATTGTTCTGAAGATTTATTGTAATGTGAATCAAAATTGTGGTATGATTTCATATTTTATATATTTTTACTTGTGGAAATGGCAAGTAATTCTAAAATATATATGTGAAAATGCAATAGAAAAGAATAATCAGTATATTCTCAGGAGGGACAGACCTGAGGCTTTATCATTAATGAAGATTTAATATAAAAACAACTGCCTTTAAGAGAATGTTATGTTTGCCCCAAAATAGACTTACAGAACAATGGAATAGAGTGAAAAAAATTTTATATATATATATACACACACACACACTCATGGTGATATGGTGGAATTATTTTAATAAATGGTGGTAGGTCATCTGTATAGAAAATAGTGCATGTTGAACTCTACCCAATATTACATAGGAAAGTCACAGTGTACCATTGCTATAAATGCAAAGAATAAAACTTGAAGTTTCTAGATGATAGGATGAGAAAATATCTTTATGACTTTGAGGTAAGCAAAGACTTCTACAAAACCTAACAATAAAGACACTGATAAATTAGATGGCATTAAAATTAAGGTCTTTTGTTCTCAGAGGACATCATTAAGAAAGTGAGAAAGTAAACCACAGAGTGAGTAAGATATTTGTAATTCATCTATCTGACACAAGACAAGTTTAGAATAGAATTATAACAAAAACAGCAAAAGAATAAAAATTAAAAATACCCCTGAAAATATTTGTAAAAGACAAGAAACTCCATAGGAAAGTGAAAGAATTTTCACGCGTACCCAAAGAACTAAAATTACGTGACCAGTGACACCAACAGTTGGGGAGGATGTGGAAGCAACTGGAACTCCACACATTGCTAATGAAATGTAAGTCAGTAAACCCACCAAGAAATTTACTTGACAGTATTTCTGGGGCTGAAAATAATCACTTGCTAGGTTTATTTCTAAAAGAAATGTATTCTTATTTTTAGCAAAGTCATGCACAAGAATATTCATAAAAATTGTCCCCAAACTTGAAATCACCCAAATGTCTACCTATATTAAAATGGAAAATATAAATTTAATATACATATAATGTAATTATTCGGTAATATTAATGAACAAACTGCTCTGATATGCAAACAGGCTTGAATATAATATGTATAATTTTGACCAAAAGCCAGACACAAAAGAATACCTATTCTATGATTCCATTTATAGTCAATTCAAAATAGAAAAAATAATTAATGATGATATATGACCCTAAAATAGATACTTATGGCTAAGGCTGGGCTAAACAGGATTTTGGTGGTATTTGACAATTAAATCTATGAAATTTAAAGTTTGAACTTAAATCTATGAAATCTAAAAAGTTGTGTCTATACTGCACTATGAATAATGTATAGATTAACAGCTATCTCGGGCTTTCTTCACTCTGGTTCTCTAAAACAATCACTAGTGCATACAATGGACTTACTGTTTTCAAAGTTTTATTTGACTATATGGATTTTATATTATTGTTTTATATTGGCTTGACCTCCTTGAAAATTCTGTCCAGGCCAGTGAAGGTAACCTAAAAAAATTCTTGCCCTCCTCCCAACCCTCACTTTTGCTCTCTGGTGAGCACACTTATTCTAGAGCAAGTTAAAATAAAAGGTATGTTAATCATAATCAATAAAATTAAAATAAATAAATTCTAAAAAAAATTCTCTGGAGGTGGTTTTTCCAAGTTCCATCTCTCTCTTCCTTTTCCCACCTGTGTCTCTTGATATTACTGATTCTTTCTCTTACTAGGTCAAGGACATGATGATTGACTTGAAAATGGCATGAGGGTCATACTGGGTTAGTTAGGTTCTATTTTTAAACTGATGTATAAGATATATACATATATTAGGGGTACAAGGTGATTTTTCTGTACAAGGATATAATGTGTAATGATTAAATAAGGGTAATTAGCATATCCATCATCTCAACCATTTGTCATTATTTTATATTAGGAATGTTCAAGATCCTTTCTCTTTTTTTGTGTTTATTTATTTATTTTTGGTTCTTTACATTTTTTGCCATACGGCATGTGC
Organism: Tupaia belangeri chinensis; assembly: GCF_000334495.1. NCBI lineage: Eukaryota > Metazoa > Chordata > Mammalia > Scandentia > Tupaiidae > Tupaia > Tupaia belangeri. Next base: position 2,262,032 of record NW_006204388.1, read on the forward strand.
ACTCACTAGAGAGAGAAAGTGAAGAATCACATCCTCCCCCGGGGGATTGGCCACACCACAATCCCTTTCCTCCATTCTCCTCCTGGGATTTTGGGCATGTGTGCACACAAACCTGGCATGATTTTCAAGTCTCCAGATCTAAGTCTTAAACTGCAGTCAGCCATGTGGGAATCTAGCACCTTAACCACCACACCACCTGTTGGACCCCCAAATCCTCTTTTAGAGTTACTCTGAGGTATAAATTGCTAACTATATTCAGCCTACTATATTTTATAGCACTAGAAATTATTCTTCTTATCTACCTATAATTTTATTTTATTTTTGTTAATCATCTCTCTATTCCCACTCATCCTTGTCCTTCTCAGCCTCTAGTCCTCATTCATTCATTCATTTCTCTACATTTATGTAGTCATCATTTTTAATTTTCACATTTGAGTTAGAGCATGAGTTATTTCTTTTTCAGAGCTTGACTAATTTCACTTAACATCATGTTTACTAAGTATTATAATACTAATGAGTATTATAAAAAAGAAACAAACTGCTAAGCTTATCCATATTACTTCAAAAACAGGATTTCATAGATTCTTGATTCTGGCTTGACACTCGGATGACAATCTCTTGATCAGCCTTAGTTCCCACCTGAGATTTTCTGATTGCTAGTTAAAAAAACAACATAAATTATACTTTTATCTCTCTACGTATCCTTACCTATGTCCAGATTATATCCGTATCTATTGGGTTGTTGGAAAAGTCATCACACATTTCTGTGACTAAAATGTATGGTCCAGCTTATACGTAGAAATTCTGGAATTTAAAAACAATTTTATTCATCATCTCCTTTTTATATTTATTTGTTTCTATATATTGCCTCATAGTTATTTTAAAAATCTGTTTTTGTGTTCCCTTTGCCCTTTTTACCTACCACCTATCTCATCTCTTCTTTCTCAAGGTAGATGACTTTGTCTCTGATTTCATATAGACAGCTTAGAATTTTGGAAATGACCTTTGATATTTTATGTCACATCTCTGAGTGTCTATTTATGAGTACATTTATGTATGTATGAATGTCAGTGTCCCTGTTCAAAATTAATCATGTCCTTTATACTTTCTGACATCTTCAATAGCCGCCAGACTTCGAATGTGTACCAATTACTCTTTTCTCTTCCTACCATGCATTTTCATGAAACATTATATTATATGACTCACATTAACCCTATTTGATAACAAAATAAAAAACTCTCAACATTCTTGACTCTCTTTCCTCATCTAATCATTTATTTCTTTTTCTCCTACAGTTTTTCAATGCTGAGGTTTTACAAAGAATAATTTACATTTATAATTTATTCTCCTTTCCTTCTGTACCATTTATCATGCTTATGTAAAATACTACCCAAAACGTATCCATCTATAAGATCTAAAATACTTCATTGCAATCTGAGAAGAGCTCCCTGAGGGTAAGCTCATCGCTTTGATGATCTATAGCTAGAAAGTAACATCATTCATAGGATCACTCATTCAAGTGATTGTTGCCAGTACTGAAGTGTTAGCTGAGTCTGTGGGTTACAATAGTAACACATTTGCTTTCTTTTTTTATTCACTTTATTTAACAAATTTAGGCTTTAACATATTTATAACTTTAATTTTTCTATGCATTATATTCATGTATATCAGTTAGGTTCAAATAAATGTTTTACTATAAATATTTTTCCATGGGTTCTTTTTAACTTTTTATTTATTATCATCATAATCTTGTTTATATTACATTGAATTGCATGTAACTTTACAGTGTATTACATTGCTTTTTCAAAAGGGATTGCCATGCATGTCAGTCAATACAGAGACATTAAACTCCCCACTTCATCATTCAATATCTTGTCATTGTTTTTTTCTGATCATTATTATTATTATTCTAATTATTTTTTTAAACAGTCAATCACTATTTCTCATTTTTCTTGTAAAAAGACTTTACCCATCATGAAATATTTCTCAGACCAAACCAGTTGAGAATACTATACATGTCATCATCAACAGGTAATAAGCCATATCTGTGTCCCACTAATGTCATACCTCTCTATTTGTTCTCTTGCTATCTTTCTCTATCCTCTTCTCTTAACCCCCACATTCCACACTGTCCTATTCTTGTTAAGTACCTTCACTGCTTTTATGTCTTCCAATTTTTCGCTCTCTACCACAGAGTGCGGATAGTCGGTATATATTGAGTGGATACATACAATATCTTTCTTTCATAGCCTGGCTTACTTCACTCAGCAACAGATCCTCCATATCTGACCACTTTCTATCAAATGCCAGGGTCTTGATATTTTTTAATGGCTGAGTAGTATTCCATAGAGTATATATGCTACACCTTTCCAATCCATTCATCAGTTTGTGGACATTTATGTTGGTTCCATGTCTTGGCAATCATGAATAATGCTGCAATAAACATTGATGTGTGAGCATTTTTCAGACTGAGCGTTCTCCTGTCCTTTGAGTAGATGCCTCAGACAAGGGACTGATAACCAGAATACACAGGGAACTCAAGTGCCCTATGTGAAAAAAAATTATTAACCCAATTAAAAAAGGGGAAAATGAGATGAACAAAGACCTCTCTAAGGAAGACATACGAACAACCAAAAAGCACATGAGGAAATGCTCAACATCTCTCATCATAAGGGAGATGCAGATAAAAACCACAATGAGATACCACCTAACCCCTGTCAGAATGGCAAAGATTAAGAATATAAAAAGTGATAAGTGCTGGCGGGGATGTGGTAAAAAGGGAACCCTCCTACATGGTTGGTGGGAATGTAAACTAGTTCAACCACTGTGGAGAACAATATGGAGGCTCCTCAAAGATCTAAAAATAGAACTACCATTTGATCCATGGGTTCTTTTGAAAATCTTCAGTTATCTTCTTTTTACATTGGGATTATATCTAAAGATGTCATCAGCAAGAGCCTCTTCTTTTGCATGTTGATTTTACACCTCCTTTTCCTACTTTAACCACTCTTCTAGTTCTGTATTCTTTCGAGTATGATGTGTGGAAGTTTTCCTGCTCCAGGATATGCAACCTTTTTGAATTTGTTGAAATTCATTAGTTGACCATAGTCATTATTTATTCCAGAAGGTTTTCTGGTAGTAGAGTTATCAACCACCAAGGATCTAAATTCAGTCGCTAATACCTTTCTTGGAAGCATCTCAGTATCAACATGAAGTTTGTCAATGTTGGATACTTCTTCTTTGGTAGGCCACACTGATTCTTTAATGAGCTCACATTTCTTCCTAATTTCATTTTTTTGAGATATTTTACTATTTCCTGGTAGTGTTTCATCACTAAAAATGTCATTTGTTTCTATACTCATCCTTGGTCTTTTCTTAATATTAACATCTTCCTCTTGTTTTTAGAACATTCACTTCAATTTCTAACTCTGGTTTTGTATTCTAAAATAACTCTTCCAATAACTCATCTTCTATGGCCAAATCATCAATATCTTTTCTTTTCTTCTTTTTTTTTTTTTGGTCTTAGATTTTTCTGTAGAAAATTATTTATTAGCCAAATTTTCCATACTGAATTTTAAATCTGTATCTGTAAATAAGTTATCTGATTTTTCATCCATGGATTCATTCTGAGATAGGTGTTGCTCCTTATTTTTCCACAATGAGGAAGTAGCAGGCTGTGTTTGTTCTAAAAGAGAACAAGACATTTCTATTCATGCCGATTTAGATGTAGACATTTCTTGATTTTTTTTTCATCCCTTTCTCTTTTCTTCGTAGTTGGCTGAAAGTAATTTTTGATGGAGTTGATCTGCTGTTACTGAGAAGTTTGAGTTCTGCTTTTACTGACACCTGGGAGTTTTGTTGGTGAAATCTGATAGTTTGGGATTTTTGTCCTGGCCATAGTTATTGATACCATATTGTTATTAGAGCTTGTTTGAGGTGTTTAGTTTATAGCGGGGTTTTTTTTGTGAATGCATTCTGATTTTTGTTCCATTATGGAGGTTCTGATTTCTTTTGATCTTTCACTCAAATCCATACATGTATCTGCATACTCTGATTCTGTGTCAGCTATGTATATTGTAGTATTCACCGGGGCACTTGGCATTAGCTCTTCATTGACTAACAAGTGTTGTGAAAGGCTTGGCCCTGTAGTCATTGTCATTAAACATGGGAAGGTGGCTGGTTTGTATCCAAAGACCTCCTTAGCATACTGGGCTTGCATGTATCTATTATCTAGGGCTGACTGAAGCCCAGTGTACATTGTGGTGTCAATATCCTGTTGAGGAGTGTTGTCTGTCTATCTTTGCCGCTCTGTCTCTTGTTTGTAGAATACATAAACTGTACTGGGCTGGCCCCTTGGATCACAGTACTGCTCTGTTGTCATGAAAATAATTGCCAGTCCAATTTCTGCTTCAGGAATAGGTCTACAACCGTGCCTTTGGAGCATATATATGATGGAATAAAACCATTTTTTCTGAGAGTCAGGAATCAAGATCTGTGAATGTGTTATTCCTGTATCAACAACACAAGTTCCAGGAGCTGAAAAGAAACTATCTTCTTCATTTTCTTCTGTTATCAACCTAGTTTCTCCATCTCCAAAAACAACTGCTGAACTTAATTTTTTATGCTGTTTGGCATTTAAGAATACAAATGTTTTCCCTTTGAAAATTTGCTTTCTTTCTTGTCCTGACAGATCAATACTTTTATTTCCAATAGTTGGTTCATCAATAGGTGGGTAAAAACTTTCACTTTTTGGAGACTGTTTCTTGGGCTGAACCACTTTGACAAATTCAGTAAAATATTCTGGTTTCACAATTGCACATCCACAAATGAGTGCACATATGGTTTTTATGGTAACTTTACATGAGATCATGACAAGGTGAGTACATTCTTCTGTCCAGTTGTTTACAGTAAGTCCTCCAAGTTGCAGTACAGCTTGACTTAAATTGTTTTCCCAGAGACATCTGAATTTACATTCAAACATTCCAAAGGTAACTATCTCCTGTCTTCAATGTTTGGGTAAGGCCAATCTGTATTTTTTACTCATTAACAAAGGTGCCATACTTAGAATTATCTTTTATTGTCAATACAGGGATTTCATATGTCTGACTCAGGTTGGTCACAGAAAAGTTAGCAGTTAACACAGTGTGACTTCGACTTACTGAGTTTTCATCCTCAATTAGAATGGCATAGTTTTTACTGCCAACAGTGTACTCAACACCAGTCAATAGTCTGTGTGGTTATCGGAAGTTTTCACATCCTTGCAAGTTTTGAAGTTGTGTACAAATGGGTAGATGGAGGCAAGGAAGGGTGCAGCAAGTGCCTGCCCCCTGAGAAGTGAGAGAAGGACTGGGGAGGGGAGCACATTTGCTTTCTACCTGGGCTTCCTTAAAAGTTGGTTGATAGGTTTCAAAAATCAGAGGGAGAGAGAGGAAAAAAAATATTTATTTTCTCTCGTGATCTAGATTTGGAAGTCATGTGGCATTACTTCTATACTTTGATTACTGAGGCAGTCACAAAGTCCTAGACAGGTTCAAGGAAATGGGAAATGGATTCAACCTATGATGGGGAAAAAAGAGATTTTGGAAGAAGGATTTGAATCAGAAATATTTCTGGGTCAACTTTTAGAAAAAACAGTCGACCAGAACTTCTCATTTTACTTCAGCCCTCTGTAATCTGATTATAATCCTCACTATTGCAACGGAAGTCCTCTACAAATGGCACAGGTGACTTAATAATTTCCAAACCATGTGATATCCCTTTTGTCCTAATCTTATTTTACTTGGACCTGCAACATTTGGCATTGTTTACTACTTTCTCCCTCTTGATAAACTCTACCATGGTTTCATTGGCATCAGTATCTGTTATGATTTGGATAATTGTCCTAAAAAGGCTCCTGTTTTGAGTTTGGTCTTGGTGGGCAGTGATTGGTTGTCCCTTAAGAGTTTACATTTGGGACTTGATTGTGCTGTAAAGGGGCTCAGTGAAATGTTTATCCTTTCATGATGTTGTAGGGTGGGGCCCTTGGTTGTGACAATGCGATGTGGTACCCCTATGATTGAGTTCAGGTATGTGTATAAGGAGAGGGAAGGAGCAGGCAGATGCCACAAGGATAAGACCAGACCAAAGACAACGATGTATAGTTGCCTTGCCCAAGATCCTGCCCTCCCCGTGTTGTAGCTGCCAGTGGAAATAACCATGCACTGTAGAAATAAAAATTAATATGGTTTATCCCAAGCATGAATGTCAGTAACAAAGACCTGGGCTCACAAGAGTGTTTTAAGGTGTGTATAAGCAGTGGTTCTTGTATTCAGTTTTGCCAGCTGAAGACCCAAACAAAATTTCGTATCAGTGTAAGGAGTATTTACATTGGTTTGGCCTACAAACACAGGCCATCTGGAAATGGGAGATTGTAGGTTTAGGAGGGTTTAGAAATTTTTAAGTTAGTAATTGGTTAAATAAGCAAGATTTTTGTCTCAAAAAGATGGAGTCTGTCAGAAAAGAATGTTTGATTTAACCTACACGTGGATAAGAAGGCCTTGGGTTTTTTTTTAAGGATTTCTTAATATTTAATTCTATTTGTTATTATTAGTTTTAAATTTGATCAGAGAGAGAGAGAGAGAGAGAGAGAAAGGGAAAGGGAGAAAGCAAGCCACCTGGTCTGGGACTTGAACTGCGGTCAGCCATATGGAAATCCAGCACCTTTAGCCACCATGCCACCTGCCAATCCCCAAGGCCTTGCTATTTATCAGGTGATGTTAAGGACATAAAAAGGTGCTCACAATCACTAAACCAAAGTGACCTGTTACAGCAAGATTAATGATCATAGACTCTCCCAGATCCCTCACAAAGTATTTTAGAATAGGAAGAGGGGTCATAAGTGTGTCCTCATATCCTCACCAGAAGTTAGTCCCTGGACCCAAGATCTTCAAATTATAAACTTAATAAGCCTCCTTTTCTTTCTAAATCACCTGGTCTCATGTATTTCTGTTAACAACACAGTAATGGACTAAGATAATATCTTACTTCCCCTGTACTATCTCAGTCTCCATCAAGAAAACTCTTTCTTCTGCCTACACTTTATATTTTGATGCTCTACAATGCTGAGCCCTAGCTCTCTTGTCATTATGTCACCTAATCTCTATAGACAATCTCATTATGTCCTCATAATTTACCTTCTTACTATATGAGGGAAATCAAAAAGTCTATGGGAAAATTGAATTAAATTACTCGTTTATTTCAGTGCAAAATATTTCAAAATTCATGCATTATTTTGTCATAATATGTATTTTCCATAACTTTTTCAAAGACCCTTTACATATAGGTGACCCACAAATGCCCTGCACTGCAAGTTGAAATCAGTGTAACTAATTGTAAAAGCTACTCCCCACTTAATGACCTACCTGTTTAATGACTACTCAGGCCCAGGACCAGTTCTCCAGCCATGGGGACTCCCCTTTCTCAGTCTGTGTGTCTCAGGAATAATGCCCTTTGTCTGTCTTTGTCTTTTTCCCTCAGTCAGTTAGTATTCGCCACAGAAAGCATTTGCAATCACATAAGAGTACATTTTTTTTTTAAATAAATGTGTACTTTATTATACACCCATAGTATTCAGAGTAAGTGAAAACAAATATGCTGGATTTATACTATTGTGTTGTGGTGTGTCTTGCTGCTTTCATGCTTTTGAATGTATGTGCTTTGTGTGGATAGAATTACATTATTATAGTGTGGTATCTATTGAAGAGTACAGAGGCTATGGCTCTGCAGTGTGCCACAGGCATCTGCCTTTGGGCTCCTCACTTATCGACCAATTCACTTAACAACTGACTTGCAGGAATTCAGTTGTTAAGTGGGAAGTACCTGTAACAGATTTTTTGGTGATTTTTATGTCAATATGCAAGTCAAACTCTACATTTAAAAAATCAACCTTTCTTTATTCAGTTAGTCCTCTCCACATCCCCTCTCTGTCCCTCCATCCCTGAATCAGGTCCCACCAGTGCCTCCTCCTGTACTTCCTATTTTGATAAAGTCATCCTTCTGAAGGCTGGGTGTCAATCTCAATTCTTCCCATTCCCATGTTTTAACATTTTATTAGTAACTACACTCCATTGTTCACAGCTCTTTAAAATATATGCTTATTCTTCTGTGTTGTTTCTTCAATTGACTTAGTTCAGTCATGGAACATTACAATAATCTTGTAACGGTTTTCCTTATTGTGTCATCCAATCTACGCTTTATACAGTAAGTAGAATGATTGTTTTAAAATGCAAAGTGATACTCTTCTGGGTAAAAACCTTTAGTGACTTTCAATTGTCTACCACAGTATAAAATCAGAAGTCCTTACATAGTGTAACAGATTTTCAAGCTGTGGCTCTAACCCCTCCAGTTGAAATACATCTAGCCAAAGTAATAATAATAATAGCTACCATTTACAATGCACAAAATATGAACAACATTCATTATCTCCTCTAAGTTTTATAAAATTATCTTTGGGAATTAATATATATTTACAAGTATGCAATATATAATTATAATTTTACAGGATAAGAAACTGAGATTAAGAAAAGTAAAGTGATTAGCTTTTGGTCACACAACCAGTTAGTGGTATAGCTGCATGGAATTCAAATACAAGTCATCCTACTGCTAGTGCCCAGGATACCAACCTTCACATTATGGCTGTAATGAACTACTTGGAGTTGTCTGAATGTGCTATGCATTTTAATCTGGGCATTATTTATATGTAGGTTACAAGAGAGAATCAAATCACATTTCTTTTAGTTTCTATACCTTACATTCAAAGAAAATTTGTCATCCAATACTTTTGGCAGTAGATCTAAATCCTGTAGGTGAGAAGTAAACCAGAAGGTGTTTTCATTAATTTTCACAATTATTAAATGCTGGAAATATTCAATATACACTTGAATTTTTCTTATAATTAGTTGATATTTTTTCAATGTCTAAGTGAAACAAACAGTACATGATGCATTGTAAAGTTTTTCTTTTCTTAAATAACTAAACTAAGCTGTGAAAGTTTTCAAGATGACAATTACAAAGTCATGAAATTTATTTATTTTTCTCCTGGGGAGACAGACTCAGGAAGCTACTTTTACAGAGACAGAAAATCAATGCATTCTTTGTTGAAACTGAAGGTGTTGGAGTGATTTCAAAATATGTACATAGCTAGGAGATACATATTTATGCTGTTTCAAGAGTCTCTATGTAATTTTTACCAGGAAAACCAGATACAAATAGATATAATATGAAATTACAAGGGGAAGTACAAAGTTTCCCCCTGACCATTCCTGTAGTTCCAACAGTGGTTTGAATGTCTATGTTCAATTCGGAGATTTGCATGTGTCTATATGAGAAATACTAAATTATGTAAATGTTCGTTTTCTAACTGTTGTCCTATTGAAGACATATTAACTAAAGTAACTTCTGTGCTTTGCTCCTGATAAGATAAATGAATCCATAAACAGCCTTTGCACAGTGAAAATGAGTAATAAGAAAAAACCGCCATTAAATCTTGATCTAAATTATGTTCTGCTTAACTACTTTTTTACTGAAGCATTTTCCTTGATTTGATAATCTTTTGCGTATCTACCCACACTATTAACAGTTCTTTAGCTTCAGCGATAAAAGTATATGTGTTTTAGGTTCCAATATTTTAGCCCATAAGGAAGTAATTTCTATTGCAAATGTGGACAAAGTCAGCTAGCCTCCCTGAACTCTCTGTAACATGAGTAATAATAGCAACCTTATAATTCTTGGTGAGTATTAGAGATGTTGCTCTTGGTGCATACCTACAGGTTGTGGCTATCCATCTGTAAACTGCTGTATTTGTCCCAACAATCCCATTTTTAGAAAGATTCTTATTTTAAAAATTTTATTTCCTTTATGGAAAGAACTGAAAATATTCGCAGTATTTGTAAAAATTATAAAACTCTAAATTTGTTTATGTTGGAGCTCAGAAAACAATATCCCAAAGTACAACACTTTGGTATATTGAGTTCTTTGACTAGTGGACATAGGAAAACCTTAGGAGCAGCTTCCGAACAAGGTGAATCTAATCTTTCCCCCTGCCTCTTACTCCTCAGTCTATCTTGAAATGAGTCACAGAAACCAAAATTCCTCTTCCCCATGGTGGGTCATAAAAATTAAAACTGCCTTTCTGTCTATGGTGCTGAACATAAACAAATTCTCTGGCATACCCTTGTCTGATAGTAGGTCTTAAGATACTTATTCCAAAAGGGTCTTGCCCCATTCCTGAGGAAAACAAACAAACAAACGATAAACTTTAATAGAGAGTCCACGAAAAATCTGAATTGACAGGGCTTACAAGGTTTCCTCTCCTCATTACACTATCATTTTATCATATCCTTTTTGTCTAATCAGATTTCTACATTCTTTATTGAACCTAAACATAAAAATGGACAATTTTCCTTGTAATTTTGAATCTGAAGATCTAAAAATATGTCACAAAAAACTTCAGTGAAATATTTTTCATTTTACCGTTCTCTTGTTAACTTGCTTTTATTATAGGAGAATCAACCATGACTCTTGTGATATAGAAGAAAAGATATGACTCCCTTTCTGCCCTTATAGTTTATAGTAAGAAAATAATTTCCATTATTTGCTCATCTATACAAAGAAGATAATAAGAACAGCCAGCTCATAGGATTGTTGTAGAGATAAAATGAAAAAATAAAGTATAAATTTCTAAGAATAGCATAGGCCCATGATACGCATTTGGTAAATATCTTCTTATTATTAACATTGCATAACCAAGGTCCACAGAAAGCATTGAGGTCAACAGGGACCAATACAGAAAATAACTGTTGTTCTCATTATATGAAGTTACTTGGTTTTCTCCAACGAATATACCCTAGGGTATTGGATATTAATATAGACTGAAGATTTGGCCACACTTACAAAGAAATATTCCCTCTATTCTTTTCTTAAACGCATTTTATAAATTTCCCAAGGAGTTTAAATTTGTAAGAAAAATGGGGCCAGCAGGTGGCATAGCAGTTATGTTGCTGGACTCCCACAAGACCGACCATAGTTCAAGCTCAGACCTGGTGGCTTGAAACTCACATAGGCATGTGTGCATACGTGCCCAATATCCCAGGAGGAGAATGAAGGAGAAGGGATTGTGGCGTGGTCATTCTTCCTGGGGGCGAGCTTTCACTTACAATATGTCTGTCTCTGTGTCTCTTTCTGGCAAGTACACATGTCCTAAGGCAAAAACCTCTAAAAAAATTGTAAGAAAAATGGAATTTCATAATTAGAGGAAGACGATCCATTAACTAAAAATTTTAGTCAGACAATAATTGTGAATATATTATGTTTATAAATTTAAGTGCTGTTTTAAATGTGCTGTACATAGTTGTAAGGGCTTTACCAATATTAACTAATTTAATGATCATAATATGTGCTTGTGGTAGCCTCTATAATTATTTTTATGTTACTTGTAGGAAAATAGAAGCCCACAAGGTCACATTGGTAAGATATTTGGAGTTATCATTATTATTATTTTTACATTCAATCATTGAATATCATTACAGCATACAAAATTAATTTTCCCAGCATGAATACATTGCATATCTTTTCATTGGGTTGATTACATTGCTTCGGGTTAGCTGCTTGAGTTCCCTTTATATTCTGGTTATCAATTCCTTATCTGAGGCATACTTTGCAAATATATTCTCCCATTTTGAGTGTTGTCAATTCATTCTAATCATTGTTTCTTTTGCTATGCAGAAGCTTTTTAGTCTGATGTAATCTCACTCATCTATTTTGTGGATTATTGCCTGTGTTTTGGGAGTCTTATTTAAGGAGTCTTTGCTTACTCCAATATCTGTAAGAGTTTCCCCTGTGTTTTCCACCAGTTGTTTTATAGTTTGAGGTTTAGATCTTTGATCCATTTTAAGCTGATTTTTGTTAGTGGTGAGACATAGGAATCCAATTTCATCTTTCTGCAGGTAGATACCTAGTTTTTCCAGTACCATTTGCTAAAGATAAATTTTCCACACTGGATTGTCTGGTGTGTTAATATTTGGAGTTAATTTTAACAGAAGTCTGAATCCAGATCCCTTGTAGTTAACCAGTAAACAGGCTCTTTTTAGAAATTTTCATGCTTTGGGACCAGCAGTTGGCATAATGGCTATGTCACTGAACACCCATGTAGTCGACCACGGTTCGAGTCCCAGACCCGGTGGCTTAAACTCATGCCAGGCACGTGTGTGTGCATGCCCAAGATCACAAGAAGAAAATGGAGGCGAAGGGATTGTGGCATGGCCATCCTCCCCGGGGGGTGATTTCTCACTTTCTGTCTCTCTGTCTCTCTCTGTCTTTCTGGTGAGCACACGCACCCTACGGCAAAAACCTCTCAAAAAAATAAAGAAATTTTCATGCCTTTTCTAATACTTCTTCTTTTTGAATTCTAGTTAATATTTCACATTTTGACCTCTTGCCTTACAAGACTCATACTATGTATACATTATATAATATTCCATGTCCATTCAAAGACATTAATTTTATTCTCTTATCATTACTTGGCCACCAAGTGTAGTTTGTGGAAAACACCCAAGTTTGAGAAAAAACTTTTAGCATTCTTTTGTTGTTATTGTTCTGTGAACTCTACATATTCTTCCATTTTCCATGATGCAGTATTATTTTGTATTGCACAAGAGAGGCTCTGTAGGTAGGTAGTTAGGGAAAAGCTAAGCAAATCTAAGTTAAATAGACTTTTTGGAGAGATTTTTGCTATAGGGTATGTGAGCTTTCCAGAGAAACAGAGACAGAGAAATAGAAAGTGATAAATTACTCCCCCCCCCCCAGGGGAGTGACCATGCCATAATCCCTTCTCCTTCATTCTCCTCTCAGGATTTTGGGCACACACATATATGTGTCCTGGTGTGAGTTTCAAGCCAGTATGTCTGGGACTCAAACCATGACGTCCATGTGAGAATCCAGCATCTTAATCACTAAGTCACCTTCTGGCCCCCAGAGAACTCGAAAATTTTAATATAATGCATATATTGGGATTATATACAGGATATAACAAACTACTTCACAAAATGATTTTGACTAGAACTGTCTTATACAGAAAACTTCAGAAAATTAATGCTTTGAAGAAAAAAGTTTTGTAAATGCTCTGGAACTTACTTTATCTCTTGGACATATTTTCTTATTTTTATAAAGAGGACTTTAAAAAAAATGATTTTACCTAAGCCAAACCCCTCTAATTTACAAAAAATAAATAAAAGGGAAAGAAAAATAGTTTGTATTTACATTCACTATGATTCATTACTATGCTTTGAACCATAACCCAAATAAATATCGAGAAAATTTCTTCCTTAAGAAGTGAAAAGATAAGTTAGAAAACCAGTCTTAAATTTATATTTAAACTTACACAATGTATTCTCCTATAAATTTATGTCTCTCTCATCTCTTACAGGAATAATTTTCTACTGCTTTTCCTTATATTCTTTGTGCCTAGCAGAATTTCTTGCACAGAATAGATCTGGATGGAATGAAACTAACATAATAAACTTTTCCAGAGACACTAAAAATAGAAATGTCTACTGAGAGTGCCATCAAATTTTTGTTCAAGAAACATTACAACACTTTTGTAATACAAATTATACAGATTTTAGATCCAATCAAAGCTTGACTGTTGACAAAATACAGTATAAAAAAAGTAAATTGGTAAGAAGTAAACAACTCTGAAGTTCTGAGGAGAACAACTCTGAAGATCTAAAGAGTAGTATTTATATGAAGTTTTTGGGTTTGTTATTTCCTTTGTTTTTCTAAAGTTGCAAAGTAATTTCAATGGAAAAATTATTGGGAAGAAAATATCAATTCTCTAATTGTATTGTGATGAATTTTTATGGCTGAAATATCTCTTGAAATACAGAAACTTTAGCTCATGATGCTTAATGTTTGTATTGAATTTTTTCTTTGTTATTATTATTATTTATCCATTCAATCACTATACATCATTTGGATTATAAAGAGACTTTACCCAGCATTATATACACCTCAGTCCAGCCCAGTTGAGAATACTATACACATCCTCATCAACAGACAATAAGCCATATCTGTGTCCCACAAATGTCTTACCTCTCTATTTTATCCCCCAAACTTCCTTTCCTATGTTCTTCCCCTCCCATATTCTCCTTCCTCTTTGTCTCTATTATCTATAACAATTTTTAATGCTTTTATGTCCTTCAGACTTTCAGTCTCTACCATAGAGTGTGGACAATTGGTATATGTTAAGTGGAGACAGAATAAGACATTCTAGTCAAAATCATTTTGTGAAATCATGTTTGTTATATCTTTCGTAACCTGACTTGCTTCACTCAGCAACAAATCTTCAATATTTGTCCACTTTCTATCAAATTCCAGGGCTTTGTTTTTTATGACTGCATAGTATTCCATAGACTATATGTGGCACATTTTTTCAGTGCATTCATCTGTTAGTAGAGATTTGGGTTGGTTCATGTCTTAGCAATCATAAATAATACTGCAATAAATATAGTTGTGCAAGTGGTTTTCTGACTGAGCATTCTCCTGTCCTTTGGGACACCCAGGAGTGGAATTGCTGGGTCATATGGTAGTTCTATTTGGTCTTTGAGGAACCTCCATATTGTTCTCCATAGTGGCTGGGCCAATTTACATCACCACCAACAATGAAGAAGTGTTGCCATTTCACCACATCCCCTCCAGCACTTATCATTTTTTATTATTTTAATCTTCACCATTCTGACTGGTGTTAGGTGGTATTTCATTGTGTTTTTGATCTGCATGTCCTTTTATGATAAGGGATGTTGAACATTTTTTCATATGTTTTTTGACTGTTCATATGTCTTCCTTAGAGAGTTGTTTATTCTGTATTGAATTTTGATAAGCAACATCCAAGATTGTTTTAACAAACTATACTGATTGTCTATCATGTAATTGTCCTTTCTTCTTTTTCTCTCCTTTCTTTCTTTGATCTTTCTTGTTATTTCTCAAAAGTTGAATATTTCATAGATCTCAAAGCTAGGCATCAAGAATCTTAAACCAAATCATGCTAATTGAGACTATCATAGATCTATGCTCATATTTTGCAAGACATAAAAAAAAAAAAAAAAAACTGGAAATTTTGTGGAACATAGAAAAGATGAAACATTAATCTTATTTATGTAAGTTATCTCATGCATAATTGAGAGTATTGCCACAAAAACCACAGAAGACTTGTGGATAACCTAGTCTACTCTCCCTAAAGCCAATATGCCCATTGTTTGAAAATAGATACTTAGGTCAGCTCCACCTTTGTAAGTTGCTGGGCCATAAGAGAAGGAAATAAAGGAGGAAAATAGAGAAGGCTGGACATTTATGAGACACAGGGTGAGTTATTTGTTGATGATAATGTTTTGTATCCTCAACCAGACTGGTGTGAAGTATATTCATGCTGGGTGAATTCAACTTACAAGTAAAGTGATGTATAGTGGTTAAATGTATTAAATTTTAAAAAATTAATAAAATAATAATAATAATACAATTAAATAAATAATTCTATGTAAAAAGAATATTTAAAAGTAATGAGTAGACTGAGAAGGACAGCTATTACTTGAATCAAGTCACTTTCAACCATTCGCAGTTTTGAAATATTAGACTTACTTTCTGGATATGTTTCTAATGACTCTAAATTCTGATGATAAAATTAAAATCTACTGCTTTTTGAGAACAGAATATTTTCTGAGTAGTTTATTCACAGTGACTCGTGTGAGCTATTATTTACTAACAACTCTATCTGAATAGACTCTCTTCTTAGTCTATCCTGTTCCCCAAACAATTCTTGCCATAAAAGTTATTGATAACTCATATCGAATCATACATTTATGGGTTTATTTTCCATGTCCTCTACTAGAATACAAGCATGATGAAGGTAGTTTCTCTGTATGCTGTTATCTTCAGTTTCTGAAACAAAGCATTGAAGATAAAAGATACTAAACCAAAGATACACACACAGAGAGAGAGAGAGAATAGCTGTGAAAAGCATAGAGCAACCATCCCTAGGTAGATTAACCAAGGCAGATAATGCTGCTGATTAAATACTGCTTGTTTGAACCCATAGGAGATACAGATATAGGACTAAACACAGGAAGGAAATACCTTCTTTCACATGGAAATCTGAAGCCTGCCTTTGTTGCCTGTTTGATACTTCTATTTTTAATGCCCTTTCTTTAGCATACTGGCTTGTTCTATTATATTTAGATATGACTTATATAAGTATAAACTTTTTCACAGTAGTAGAATATAGAATTCATTAGAAATATTACCTTTTGTTGTATATTATTTTATTTCTCTTTCTATATTTTGCCTGTACTCATGTAGCTATATAACTGCTTAAACTCTTTGCTCTACAAATATTTTTCAATACATAATTCTATGACTTTAAAATATTAAGTGATGAGGGGTTGGCAGGAGATTGGTGATTAAGGCACTTGACTCTCATATGGCTGACCATGGCTCGGTACTGGACCAAGTACCTTGAAAATCACGTGAAGCACATGTGCATGTGTACCCCCAATCCAAGGAAGAAAATCCCCAAATCCAAGGGATTGTGGCACGACCATCCTACCTGGGAGGTTATTACTCACTTTTCCTCTCATTGTCTTTCTCTGTCACTCTCCGTTGAGCACACACATCCTATGGTGAAAAATTAATTAAGTGATGATGACATATACCCAGATGTTAAATATATAATTCTGACTTATGTGTTACTGACTTAACAAAATCTATACAAATTTTAAATGCTTGGTAGATTTTCATTTTAATGGCAATTGTTAGATTTAAGCCATAATGATATGTTTTATATTTATAACAGACTGCCTCAGGGTAAAAGCAAATCTCTTCCAAATGCAACCTGTTCTCCTAATGAAAGTATTTATTTTAAATTCTTTTTGTATAGTGTTTCCACAGATACATCCCATGTACTCTTACATGTAAAAGTAAACAATAAAATAAAAAGCCAGTAACAAATATGTAGTGGCTTATAATAGTGACTTTAACTATACATTGTGAATCTAGAATTACACCCTGTAATGAGTTATACATACGGAAAAACACATATCAAAGTAACCTTTAATTTTATTAGGATACAGAATTTAGATTTATTATGAAGGTAATGGAAAACTTAAAAAAGTTAAACAATAAAACACAACATCAAACATAAATGAATTGAGTAAAGTAGCAGGATACAAAAATCAATATTTAAAAATCTATAGCATTTTTATATACTAACAATGAACAGACAGACAGAACTGAAGAAAGCAATCCCATTTACAATAGCTTCAAAATGAATAAGGGATCTAGGAATAAACCTAATCAAGGAGGTGAAAGACCTCTATAAGGATAACGATGATAAACTAAAAAAAAAGAAATGGACTATTGTCCAAAAAATATAAAGACATCTTTTCATTTCTTGGACTAAAATAATCAATATAATCAAAATGTCAGGTCTACCCCGATTAATTTATGTATTCAGTGCAATTCCAATCTAATTGCTGGTGCCATTCTTCACAAAAATAGAAAATCTAATAAATTTGTCTTAAATAAAAAAAGACCCTGTGTTGCCAAGGCAATACTGTGCAGAAAGAAGAAAGTGTAATACTCATTCCTGATTTCAAAATACATTACAAAGTGGTGATAATTAAAATGGCATGGGAACTGGCAGGTGGCGTGGTGGTTAAAGATGCTGGACTTCCACATGACCAACTGCGATTTGAGTCCCAGACCTGCTGGCTTGCTTTCTCTCTCTCTCTCTGTCTTTCTCACTCTTGCTCTGTCCCTCTCTGGTCAAATGAAAAAAATATATATATGTAAAGTGAAATAAAACAATTCTTAAAAAAATTAAACTAGCATGAAACTGGCACAAATATAAACACAGAGGCCAATGGAACAAAACAGAAACTAGAGAAATAAACTCCAAATCATACGCCCAACTGATATTTCACAAAGAGTTCAAGACAATGCAGTGGAGAAAAGAAAGTCTTTTCAGCAAATCGTGCTGGAAGAATGGATATCCACCTGTAGAAAAATGAAACTAGACCCCTATCTCTCACCATTCACAAGAATCAACTCAAAATGGAACAAAAATTTAAATATAAAGCCTCACACTATAAAACTACCAGAAGAATATTTATGGGAGACTCTTGATGACATTGGAGGAGGTAAAGATTTCTTAAATAGGACTCCTAAAGCACAGGTACAAAATACACAACTGGGATTACATCAAGTTTAAAAGCTTCCTCACAACAAAGGAAACAAGGATTAGAGTGAAAAAAACAATCCTCAGAATAGAAGAAGATATTTGCAAATTATTTCTCAGACAAAGGAAAATAACCAGAGTATACACAGACCTCAAGCAGCTCACCTATAAAAAAATTAATAATTAAGTTAAAAAATGGGCAAATGAATATATAACTCTCTAAGGAAGACATAGGACTGGCCAAAAGGCATATGAAAAAATGTTCAAAATCTCTTTTTATAAGGGAAATGCAAACTAAAACTGCAATGAGATACACATCACCTGCTGGCCCAAACACCATAGTTACTTTATAAAATTTCTGATGTTTAATCAAGCATTAATAGATCTTTAAGGAAGAAGGATCGAGTGGCAAAGAAAGTTTGGAATATAAATAGACTCATGTGTAATCCAGATATTGAAGTAACGAGACAGAGCATTAGCTATTAATATGCTCCTGAAAAGGAGGAAAATGCAGAGAGAAGGAACTGTTCTATTTATAAAGAAAATCATCTGTGTATGTGAGAAATATAATAACAGAAATAAAAACTTGATAGATGTGTTATAACAACAAATTAGGCCCTGTCTAAGAGAACAATAGTAAATTAGAATACAGTTCAAGAAAGTTTGCAAATTGATGTGTAAAGAGAAAAAAATACAGGAAAGAATGACAGGAGCATGGTTAGAAGACTTAATTTAAATATAATTGCATTCACAGGAGGAAGAGAACAAGGGAGTGGGGCAAGAGTAATTTTCCTTAAGTAGTTGAGAATTTTCAGAAATTGGTAAACAGTATCACATCAGTGTGATTTAAGGATTTCTATGAACTCTAAAAGGAAGTGCAAAGAAGACCACTCCTAGGTGCACAATAGTAAAATATGTCTAAAACCTCCCAAAGAAAATTGGGTTCAGTCATGATAAATACAGTGAATACTGATGCTCAGAAGGAAGGGTGAGACCCCATAAGAAGCCTGGGCTCAGTTTTTTTAGGCCCACCCTAAAAAGCTGGGTGTTGTGGCATGCTCCTATAATCCCAGTAATTTGGGATACTGACTTAGAAGGATTGTGAGCCTGTAGCCAGCATGGGTAACATAGCAAGAAACTACTGAAAGAGTCAGACATGGTGGCATGTACTTGTAGTCCTGACAACTTGGGAGGCTGAGGCAGGAGAATCACTATACAGCTAGACTCCTGTTAAAAACACCGTACACATACATACATGCACACACACATCCACATGCATACACAAACACAAAAAATACTGAAAATTTTAGGCAAACAGAAAAAGACATGTTCCTTACAAAGGAACATCAATAATACTCACAAGCTTACTCATCAAGAGAAATGATTAAACCAAAGATAACAAACTGCATTGTTAAAATGCTGAAAAGAAGTAGCTGCCAACCCCAGGTTCTACACAGAGTATAGTTGTTAATTAGTAAATAATACAAAATAAAGTCAATTTTAGACAAAGATCAAAATAATTTATTCTCTGCAGACATGCACATTAAAAATTTTTAAAGGGTGCTCTTCAGAAAATAAAATGATCTCAGGTGAAATCACAGAAATGTAGAAAGAAAAAAAGCATCAGAAATGGTAAGCAAAGAAAAGCAATACTTAAATTTTGACTATCTTAGTCAGAATCTAGTCAAGATAGTAAAGAAAAGGGAACATTTATTGTAGCGAATTGTTCTCTAGCCAAAGATATCTAAGTTCTGAAAGGATTGTAAAGGGCCCCAAGGAATCCACAAGTAGCGTATTCACACAAAACAAACCAACAGACATAAAATAGCTGTTATTTTTAGATGGAGGTAGAATGAAAAATAAAAGAACTGATGACTTAAGATATGAGTTCCCTCCTTCCGAGCTGAGATTCAGATATCTTTAAAGAGAACATGGATACCACAGAGCATGCCGCCACACAGCTGCGAAAGATGTCAAAAAAGAAACAAGCCAGGACTATATCCTGTCATTGCTGGGAAGCACAGGCAAAGTGGAGCTGATATATGGAAATAGTCAAGAAAGAGTGAAGACAGGTGCTTAAGAGAACGGGCAGAGGTACTGGGACAGTAGCACATTCGATCATCTCAGCAGGAGGGAGGGATGAATGGGTTCACTCAGGGCTACCAACAAAGCCCAACTGCAGCTCTTAGCAATGACCATTGGGTGAGAACAATCCCTAAAGGTGTGGATGAAATTGATCTATGACATTTGCAAAACAACCTGCTACATGAAAACAGAGGATTCAACCCAGAAAGAAAGTGTCTCCTTGTGATCATGGTCTTCTCTTGTCACTACAATGCTCTCTATTGACAAAGGCTAATGTTACTCAAGATGGCAAGAAAAAATAATAAATAGAGCTTCAATCAGACAAAACAGGAAAAGAAGGTCCATTTTGAGACTGAGAAAAAATAACTTCTAGTTACTTCTAGGGACGAAAGAAAACTTTTCATGATAATCAAAGATTTAATTCAATAGAAACATAATATTCCATAATATGTATAAATACAATGCATGTTTAAAATGGTGTAAAATTTGGGAGTGAGGTAAAAGAGTTGCTGTTTGAAGGTCTACTTTATCTAAAAAATGAAAAATGTACTAACTTAAGGAAGAATGTACCAAATCAAGGATATTTATTGTTATCTCTAAGAAAACCATTGAAAGGATAATGAAAAGTGGTGTAACTAACAAAACCAAAAGGAGAACAAATGATGAAATATGCTTGATCCAACAAATAGAGGATAAGAAAGGGAATAGAAAAAGTGGAGATGGAATAAAGAAAGAAAAATAATTCGTAAATTAAAACTGAAATACATTAGCACTTTCATTATCTGTATAAACTAAATGTCTAATCAGAAAGAAAGATTTTAATACTGGAAGTAAAAATATAAAGACAGATTACGAGAAAGGAAAATGATTAAAAAATATATACTAGATGGGACCAGCAGTTAGCGTAATGGCTATGTTGCTGGACTTCCACGTAGTTGACCTCAGTTCGAGTCCTGGACCCAGTGGCTTAAACTCATGCTGGGCATGTGTGCATGCGGGCTCAAGATCCTGAGAGGAGAATGGAGGAGAAGGGATTGCGCCGTGGCCATCCCCCGTGGGGGATGATTTCTCACTTTCTGTCTCTCTGTCTCTCTCTGTCTGGCTGGCGAGTGTACGCGCCCTATAGCAAAATCCTTGCCAAAATATATATCTACTAGAAAAAGTAACACAGTGAAAGCCACGGAAGGTATACAAGTAGCAAACAAATTGGACTTGAGGGCAAAAAGTTAATTCTAGGGATGAAAGAAGACTTTTCATGATAATAAAAGATTTAATTCAATAGAAACATAATATTTCATAATTTATTTATATGCAATTGAAAACATGGATTCAAAATATCAATGCCAAAAACTTGCAGAATAATTGGAGAAATTTGGGCTAGGCAGTTGGATGGGAAAGTTCCTGGGTTCATGTCCCAAGATCTCTGTCAGCTTGCCAGAGACATCTATTATTTAGGGGTGAACCTGGGCCTAAAGACTCTAGAGCGGTGCTGTCTCCCTTCTATATCTCTGTCTCTGTTTTACTCTCTCTCATGGAAGAAATAAAGTTAAGAATTATAAGAAAAATAGGGCAATATACGATTATAGTCAGAGATTTTATTGTTAGTCCTCTGTCATTAAGAGGCAAAAATGCACCAAAAAATTAGTAAGGAATAGAAGATTTAGACACAAGTATTAACAAAAAAATCTTAATTTACATGTTTAAAGCTCAACCTCAACAAATGCAGAAAATATATTATATTCAAGTATGCATGAAACATTTAGCAAAAATTGCTATTTTTTATTGCCATAAAGAAAGTCTCATGATAATTCAGAGAATTTGCTGACCACAGTGAAATTAAGCTAGTACTTAATAACAAAAAGATAGCTAGAAAATCCACAAAGGCTTTGAAGTTAAGTCACACACTTGTAAATAACCCGTGGGGTATTAAAAAAGAAATTAGAATATGTTTTGAATATATTATATTGCAATGCTTCTTATCAAAATATGTAGGAGACACCTAAAGGGAAATGTTTAAATATAAATCCACCAATTAGAAAATAAGAAAAGCTACAAATTAATTATTATAAAATCTATCATAGAAAGGTTAAAAGAAACAGAAAATATCCCTGAAATCATAGGGAAAGGAAATAATGACAGTACAAGCAGAATTCAATGAACTAAAACCAAGGAGGTCAAAATTTGATTCTTTGTAAAAGCAATTAAAATGATTACTCCTTGGCATTGGCAGGACTGATGAGAGAGAGAGGGAGAGAAAGAGAAGGGAAATAAACAATAACAAAATATTTAGGTTTCAAAAAAGGGGAAATAAATACATATCCTACAGATACTATAATAAAACAATTTAAAAGTAAAGTAAGAAGTAATGAATCTATAGCTCTTATGATCACTTAAGAAATTTAATTAATAACTAAAACCTTCCCACCAGAAAATTTCAGACCCAGATTGCCTCATCAGTGAATGAAAACAATTCTTTCATTTATGGTATAAAAACTATCTTACACAAAATAAGTGGATGGGAACCAGCAGTTAGCATAATGGCTATGTAGCTGGACTCCCATGTAGTCGACTGAGGTTCACATCCCGGACCTGGTGGCTTAAAACTCATGCTGGGCGCGTGAGCATGTGTGCCCAAGATCCCGAGAGGAGAATGGAGGAGAAGGGATTGTGGCGTGACCATCCTTCCTGGGGGGGTGATTTCTCGCTTTCTGTCTCTATGTCTCTCTCTGTCTGTCTGGTGAGCGCACGCACCGTATAGTGAAAAATCTCTCTAAAAAAAAAAAAATCTTTAAGTGGATGAAACAGAGGTAATACTTCTCAACTTATTTTATGAGACTAGAATTGAAAACAAAAGTTGAACATATAAGAACAAAAATTGAGTACTATAAAAAAATTATACACAAGCTGCAAAATTCCAAGCAAAATAGCAACAAATATAATCAATATATAAAATAGATAACATATTATGAACAAGTTGAGTTACTCCAGGAATACATGTGACATTTAGCATTAAGCAATTAATCAAGTAATTGTCTACATTGGCAAAACAAAGGAGGGAAATTCAATGATTATATCAACAGATTAAAAAGCATTTCATAAAATTCAAAACACCTTTGTGATAAAACTGTTAGCAAACTAAAAATAGATGGGCATGCTTTTATTCTAATAAGCTATAAGAAATCTGTTGCAAATTTATATTTTATGATGAATTGTCAAAAGTCTCTTTCATATAGGCACAAGATAAGGAAGTCCACTATTACCACTTGTACTCAACTTTGAGCTGAAAGATAAGTTATTTCAATGAGATAAGAAGCAAAAGATAAGTTCTGGAAGATATGCATACTGGGAAATACCATGTTGTACACTGTAAAATAAAGATGTACAATGATTAAACATAAATTAAAAATTAATTAAAATAATATATCTCCAAAAAAAAGAAAAGAATTAAATGTTTAATATACAGTTAAGCCAGGATTATGGATATAGAACATGTTTTTTTAAAAAAACTATAAATTAACAATTGGAATAGATGGATGAGTTAACAAGGTCACTAGATTCAAAGACAACAAAAAGAATCACTTGCATTTCTAATCCTTATCAGTCAACTACGAAAAAGAATTGAACTAATATCATATTTGAAAATAACTTCTAAAGTATCAGATACCTAATAATAAACTTGATTGACGATATCTATAGATAAAATTACAAAATACTGAAAAAAATTAAAGACCTAAGTACATGAAGAAATATTGAATGCCTACAGAGAAGTAAACTCAGTGTTGTAAAGGCGCTATTTTTTGCCAAATTAATCCAAGATTCAGTACATTTCTAATTAAAATTCCAAGAACCTTGATTAGGAGGAGAACTGACAGCCAATTTAAAAGTGTTTATGGAAATGTAGAAGGCCAAAAATAGCAAATACAATATGTTAAAAAGAATGAAGTGGGTAAAGATTTATACTTTTAAGTACACAAACTTATTACAGAATTGTAATAATTAAAACACAATAATCTTACACAAGGAGATACAAATAGATTGGTGAAACATAAAGCCCAAAACAAACCCACATATGTATATATTTACTTTACAACAAAGGTGATTCTGTAATACCAAGGAGAAACATGATGATATTTTAAATAAGGATGCTGAATTGATTGGTGTAATTATAGGAAAAACACAAAACCTAACTTCTAATTTGAAGTTATAAATACAGTTTTTATATAATTTGTTGACATAAATGTAAAATTTAGAACAATAAATCTTTTGGAAAACACCATAAGATATCTTTACAGCGTTAGGAAAGAAAAATATTTTTATAATAGAAAGTCAAATATACTTATTATAATGGAAAAAGAAAATTGGACTTTATTTAATTTTTAAAATATCTATTCATCTCAAAACTTCATTAATAAAGTGAAAATTCTAGTTACAGAATAGATGGAAATATTTTAAAAACAGATATTTTACACAGTCTTGAAATCCAAATTATATACAAAATTTGTATTAAGCAAAAAAAAAAAAAAGAGAGAGAGAGAGAGAGAAACAGGGCAAACTAGAAATGTACCTTTGAACAAAAAGAATACGTCAGATTGACTCTAAGCATACCAAAATACATTTGACCTCATTAGCCATTAGGAAAATACAAATAACACCCTCAATAAGATATCATTCCAGGGAACCAGCAGTTAGTGTAATGGCTATGTCGCTGGACTCCCACGTAGTTGACCGCGGTTCACGTCCTGGACCCAGTGGCTTAAAACTCACACCAGGCGTGTGTGCGTGCGTGCCCAAGATCACGAGAGGAGAATGGAGGAGAAGGGATTGCGGCATGACCATCCCCCCTGGGGGGTGATTTCTCGCTTTCTGTCTCTATGTCTCTCTCTGTCTGTCTGGCGAGTGCACGCGCCCTATAGTGAAAAACTTCTCAAAGAAAAAAAGATGTCATTCCATACCATAGCTCAAAAATGGATAATACCAATGGTTGGTGCTGTGGTGGAAGCAATGTAACTCTCATACATTACCAACCAAAGTGTAAATTGTACCAACCACTTTGGAAAAGTGTTTTGCAGTATGTACTAAAGCTGAAAATACACACTTTGTGGTTGTGTACTTCTAGAATAGGTATAAACCTAACAAAGATGAGATCGAAAGATGCATACAAGAATGTTCATAGCACCAATTCATAATAGTACCAAACTGGAAATAAATGTTACCAGCATTTAACAGCAGAATGAATATAAACAGATAAAAATGCTTTATGTTGATGCAACTCAGAAATAAAAATGAACAGGGACCAGCAATTATCGTAATGGCTATGTCGCTGGATTCCCACGTAGTTGACCAGGTTTGCGTCCTGAACCCGGTGGCTTGAAACTCACACCGGGCGCTTGCGCGTGCGTGACCAAGATCCCAAGAGGAGAATGGAGGAGAAGGGATTGCGGTGTGGCCATCCCCCCTGGGGTATGATTTCTCACTTTCTGTCTGTCTGTCTCTCTCTGTCTGTCTGGCGAGCGCACGTGCCCTATAGCAAAAAATAAACCTCTCCAAAAAAAAAAAGAAAGAAAGAAAAATGAGCAAATAGCTGTTGTGGACAGCAACATGAAAGAATCACAATATAATATCGAGGAAAGGAAGCTGAACCACAGAACAGTATATGTGATCTTGTTTTATGCATGTAAGTTATAAACATAGAGAAAAATTAAGTTAGGACCATAGAAGTGAAAATACTGCTTTCTTAAGGTAGTTAATGACTGGATGGAATCATGAGTAAGGTTTTTATGATGCTGATATTTTGACCCAAGTGGCTATCTTCACTGTATTGTATAAAACTTGATTGAACTGTATCTCATACTCCTATTGCTCATGGAGTAGTTTTGAGTGGTTTATATGTGGATGGTGGGAGAGACAGTAAATAAAAACTATGATTTGCAAATCTTAAAATACCTACTCTTCAACCATAAAAATAATCTTACTCCACTTAGTAAGAATGATAAAAATATTTATATGATTAATAGACTTCAATTAAATTATGCCTCGGTAGACCCCATTCTTTCTCCAGAGGTATCCCCAGTGGCAGAATAGAAAGAAGGCAAAATCCCAAGTTCTGGGTGAGCAGTCCAAATTAGCTGACATAAATATATTTTTGAAGCTTGGTGCTTTTATTTTAAAACTTCCTATTTTTTTTCAGTACACTCCATAATGCACCTCTGTTTGACATAATAGATTATTTTACTTTATCTCAAACAAGAGAAAATTGATGCTGTAGGAAGCTGTGCCAACTCCTAGAATGCCTACATATGCCAACAGATATGCCCATAGAGCCTGTGAGTATAGTTACAAGAAAAAGCCTTTAGAACCCTTACCCATAAAAGGCCATGAGACTATTATTTGCCATCATTGTTACTTCTGTATTTTTTAATCTTAAGATCACTACTTTGCTAAGAAAATTATTTAAGAACCCAATATGCAGATGTTTTATTTGTCCTTGTTGTTTTTAGTTTCTACTTGTTCCTGCCTGGGACATTTGCTTTTACAGGTAGAGGCAGAGTAGTGAGGGTTGGCTGCTTACTTTAGGGCCAGGCCATCCTGAGGTTTCTGACCTCCTGCCCTGTATGGAGATCAGCACCAGTTCAGGTATTGACCTTACTTCTTGGTAGCTGACACTACGGGCTTCTATCTCTCAAGAACTTTGATCTGTCTGAAGAATACAGGATTTCTATCAAAGTCAAGAAAGAATTTAAAAACATGCATACTTGCCATGAGTTATTTACCTGCCTGCTGATCAGTCTATCCATAAATACTCATACTATTATAAGAAAGAGAGAGACTAATTAAAAATCAGCTTACATGCGAATCAATTATCTTTCTAAAAATAGTTCACAGAAAGCATATTAAGCAACTTATAAATTAATTTGACATAGGTTTAGAGTTTGTCTTTTACTCTGGGCTCAGAGAAGACAAGAAATTGTTCAGTAGTATAAAATGGATAATGCCTTGTGATTTAAGGGCATGTCAAGTTTTTCACTTGACAGAAAAAAAATTAACTTAAATATCTGGTGACTCTGAAATAGCCTTCTTTCCACTCTTCCAGTAGTCCACAGCCTCAAAGGAAAGATGTTAGAACAGAAAGACCCACACAGAAGATAGCTTATAATTTAAGACTAAGATTGGCATAAAATGGTCCTGGTTCAAATTTCAACTCTACAGCTTCCTTACTGTGAGATTTTTAGGAAATAACTTGAATTTTGGCTTTCTCCTTGTAAAATGGGGAATATAATAGATACCTTTCAAGAATATTCTAAGGATCAAATATGATAGTGTATTTAAAATACTTTGAGTAGTGCATTTGTATATGAGAAGTGGGAATATAATATAGTGTTATAAACACAGAAACAAGAGACTCTCCAGGATTTAACTAGTCTCTTTTGTTTATGAGATGTACAATGCTAGACATATTTCCTAAATTTTCTGAGCCTTGATTTTCTTGTGCCTAGAATAAGAATCCTACAACCCATAATATTAGATTGATGGATAATATGGTACCGGCATACTGTAAGTCTTTTGTGCATGGTAGCTACTTGCATTACTATCTGGTTTTATGTCTCCAAATTTTCTGAGTCTATATGGTAATTAATAGCATATGACTGGTGAAACATATACTCTGTTTTTGATTATACCTTTATTAGTGAGTTACAAAATAAATGTCCCTATGGTTATTTAACAATGAGTAAGTGGTCAAGAAGGCCATTCAACTATGTCTATGCAGTAACTAATGCTGGGTAATTGTTTCCTGGTAAGGTTCAGTGCCAAGTGTTTTAAGGAGCTGGTTTGGGAAATGCCAAGATAAGGAGTTGACAGGTCCATGGAAGTAATGATTCATTGCATGAATTAAACCATGGGTACACGTAACTAAGAGAGAAACTTGAACAGGGTGAGTGGTCTCTCAGAAGAGTAAAAGGTAAATTTGATCTGGCTTGGAGAATAAAGCACAATTTAATGGAGTTCAAGTAGGGCATTGAAAGTTCAGAAGAATTTCAGGAAAAATGAAAATTGGGTAAGTACAAAGTAGGTGAAGAGGACATGAGCAAAGACACAAAAGCAAGAAACTATAATATATATGTATACAATGGTAAATTCTGGCCAAAGAGAAATTGTGCTCAGAGACCTTCAAGCAGTCCCTATTTAGTTTTGCTGGAATCCAAAGCACTATGTGCTTTCACATGTTTTTTTTAAGTGAGAACTGAAGCCTGAAAAGTAATCTGTGGGCAAATTAAAGAAGGGTTACTGCAATGCTAAAGAATTGGAGGCTTAAAAAAAGGCAGTAGTTGATTTCTAAAAAAAAGAAGAAAAATTCTAAGCAAAAAAAATGGTAAAATGAGTTTTAATTAAGCACAACAAATAATTATAGAATATATACTCTGCATCAGAAATTGTACTAGGCACTGAGGGTTCAAATATAGATGATCCCTTAACCTTGTCTTCATCATGCTTATAGTGTAATGACAGAGGCGGATATACAGACAATAATTGCAATAATAGGAGTCTGTACAGAATCAAAGACTGTATTGATTAACAAAAGTAATGCATTACATTTGGAGCATATGTGTAAGTAAGGGGTAGAATTTAAAAGATTAAAAAAATATTCTCTGGGCTAATAAAGTAAAGTAGGGCAAACTGGGGTGGAGAAGGCAAAAGAATGAGAGTAGAAAGCAATGAGTTATGTTATGAGAACTACCAGAAATTCAACATTTCTGAAGCCTAAAGAGTGTCTGTACACATGTGGGAAGTGTGTGTAAGCATGTACATTGGGGAGCTTCAGTAAATGTGAGACAAGGAAGAGAGTTAAGACTAGTTGGGAAGCCATACTATGAAACTGAATAAATACAAAATGGTTTATAGAATTGTACATTTTTATTTATAAAATTATAAAATTTTAACTTTATAGAGAGCATAGCATCTGGATTAAAAGCATGGTCTTTGGGACTAGCAGGTGGCATAGTGGTTACATCACTGGACTCCCACATGGCTGACCATGGTTTGAGTCCCAGACCTAGTAGCTTGAAAATTGTGCTGGGTGTGTGTGTGCATGGGTGCTAAAAATCAAGGGAGGAGAATGGAGGAGAAGGGATTGAAACACGGCCATCCCCCTAGGGGTTGATTTCTCACTTTCCCACTCACTGTGTCTGTCTCTCTCTCCAGCAAGTTCACACACCCTAAGGCAAAAAACTCTAAGGAATAAAACATATTTTTTGAGTCTTTTCAGTCAGACTTCTGGGTTGTTAATCCCAGCCCTACCACTTACTAACTTTGTGGTCTTAAACAAGTTACTCAACCTTTGTTTAACCTCAGTTCTTATACATAAGATGAGGTAGCAATACTACTCAGTTTATGAAATGAATGTGAAGATTAATGCATTTATATTTTTAAAGTACTTAGATAAATATTTGTTAAATAAAATTAGACAATGGCATATTCAAATATAGGTGGTCTATTAGGTTGGTTTGACTGCTGCTTTAGTCAGTGAAACTGACTTACCTACAAAAATTGTAGACGGGGGTGGGGGCAGTGATTAGCAAAGTTTAGAAAGGCAGTAAGGATTGTCCTTCATTGGTTGCCGAAGTTGGCAAATTCTCAGTAAGAGAAGGAGCCACGTAGTTACAGATAACAGATGTAGTGTGCAAATATATGAGGAGTCTTCAAAAAGTTCATACAAAATGCATGTAATTAATTGATTTATTTCTTATTAATTTTGAGAGTGATTTTTGCTGTAGGGTGTGCGTGCTAACCAGAGAAACAAGAGAGAGAGACAGAGAGCCAGAAAGTGAGAAAGCATCCCTCCCAAGGAGGCATGGCCATGTCACAATCCCTTCTCCTCCATTCTCCTCTTGGGATATTTGGCTCGCACGTGCACATACCCAGTGTGAATTTTAAGCTGCTGGGTCAGGGACTCAAATTGCAGTCAACTACATAGGAGTCCAGCAATGTAACCATTATGCTGTCTGCTGGTCCTGAAAAATGTATGTTATAAAAATACCAATGCATAGATTTTAAAAAAATGCACCAAAATAAACTTGCACTTTAATTCCATTTTTCCAACTTTGTTGGGAAAATAATCAACAGAAATACATGCTGTGGAGGAGTATTTCTAGAAACCGTGAGAGACACTCAATTGAGAGAAGAGGTGGGGGAAGGTAGAAGTCACTCTGCTTTTGGAAGTGGTGGCAGCAGTAGCCCCAGCAATGCACATTGTGAGTTGTGGCTCCAGAAGTGGCAATGGTGAGTGGGAGTCACTCAGCTTCTGCTAAGGAATATCAGCTAAAGATGTATCAGCTCTCTGTGAGCATTTGGGTTCCTATGGAGTATTAACGACTTCCTGTAGTTCTTAAATCTAAGGAAAACGAGGCAAACTCTTTTATCCCTCAGCTCTCCCAACATTTCTGTTATCTAAAACTCTGAATTAAATTTGTGACTACTTTAAAAGCTTGGAGTTTTTCTATTTTTCTGATTTTTTTTTGAGAGGTTTTTGCTATAAGGCATGTGCGCTTACCAGAAAGACAGAGAGACAGAGAGATAGAAAGCGAGAAATCACTCCCGAGGGGGGATGGCCATGTCTGTTGCAATTCCTTCTCCTCCATTCCCCTCTCGGGATCTTAGGCATGCAAGCACACGCGTCCGGTGATTTTTCTGATTTGATAGTCTATTTAGGATCAAAATTTCTAGGTTTTGGATTAACAGCCTTTTGTGTTTTTATTCCACTCTCTTAAGCAATGGCCAATGAAAGACAACTTAAGAGACTGACATGAGGAGTTCTGAAGACTTTTAGGTATGTTAAAAAATTGCAGGTAAGTTGATTTCAGCTCTACCAAGTTTTGAGTGTTAAAGCAATGACTCTAAAAATGTACCCCAAAGAATGAGGATGATTACATTTGGATGAATTGGGATGACTGAAAACTAGGAATGCCCATATTATTATGAGCCTCCTTTTCTTTCTCTAAAAATATAGAGGAATAGACTTTTTCCTTGTCTGTTTTAGAAAAGTAGACACTCTGTACCTGAGAACATCAATGATTTCCTCTAATGATGCCTAGTCTCTTCAGTCTCCATCCCATAACCTCCATTTCCATTTAATTAGAACCTGATACCTCTGGTATAAATTCTCAATATTAAAGGTTTACCCTAACTACTAAGAATATTGCACAGTTTGATAATTTATATCAGCCGACACTGGGAAATATATACGATATTGTGCTAGATAAAGATGGATAAAACAACATCACAACTGTATCACAATGGAATTCATTTATTGATATAGTTGTACTTACCTGATGGTTAGGGACTAAGTTTCTCCTAGATTCTTATGTCAAAGTCTCTACCTCAGTACCCTAGACTGTAATAGTATTTGGAGATAGGGCCCTGGAGAGAGTTATTAAGATTAAATGAAGTCAGCCTTTTGGCTCTCTGAGTAGCACCATGGCAGTTGGCAATAAACCCCTTACGAAAGGCGGCAAAAAGGGAGCCAAGAAGAAAGTGGTTGATCCATTTTCTAAAAAAGATTGGTATGATGTGAAAACACCTGCTATGTTCAACATAAGAAATATTGGGAAGACACTGGGTACCAGGACTCAAGGAACCAAAATTGCGTCTGACAGCCTTAAGGGCCGTGTGTTTGAAGTGAGCCTTGCAGATCTGCAGAATGACAAAGTCACATTTAGGAAATTCAAGCTAATTACTGAGGACATTCAAGGCAAAAACTGCCTAACTTCCATGGCATGGATCTCACCCGTGACAAAATGTGTTCCATGGTCAAAAAATGGCAGACCATGATTGAAGCTCATGTCGATGTCAAGACTACCGATGGCTATTTGCTTCATCTCTTCTGTGTTGGGTTTACTAAAAAACGCAGCAATCGGATATGGAAGACCTCTTATGCCCAGCATCAGCAGGTCCGCCAAATCCAGAAGAAGATGATGGAAATCATGACCCGGGAGGTGCAGACAAATGACTTGAAAGAAGTGGTCAATAAACTGATTCCAGACAGCTTTGGAAAAGACACAGAAAAGGCCTGCCACTCCATCTACCCTCTCCACAATGTCTTCATCAGGAAAGTCAAAATGCTGAAGAAGCCCAAGTTTGAATTGGGAAAACTCATGGAGCTTCATGGTGAAGGTAGTAGCTCTGGAAAAGCTACTGGGGATGAGACGGGTGCCAAAGTTGAACGAGCTGATGGATATGAACCACCAGTCCAAGAATCTGTCTAAAGTTTAGACTTTTAATAGTGACAAATAAAAAGTCCTATTTGTGACAGTTTCCATCTGAACATTCTTTTTAAATAACCTGAAAGCTTGGTGAATCAGATACTCTTGATTTGAAAATGAAGTTTTTTGACCTGTATGAGTTTTATTAAATAGTTGAAAGGGGAAAAAAAAAGATTAAGTGAAGTCATATGAGTAGCCTTTTGTCAATATTACTATATTTAGAAATAGTTCTTCAAAGAGATAATTAAGTTAAAACGAGACCTATAGGGTGGGGCTCTTATCCTATGTGATTGGTGTTTGGTTACAAAGGAGAGATGTCAAACATGTTCATGCATGGAGGTAATGTTAACAGATGGGAGAGTGTTGAGCTGCGTTGTGAAGTCCTTGGTTCTTTGGGTCCAGATCACTAAAATTAGAGATCTGTCCCTAGGCGCAAAATGAAACCTCAACCATGAATGAAGTACGTAGAAAAAACGATTTAATAGGAAGAAAGGAAAGGAAAGAAAGAAAGTACACCCAAAAAGGCGGGCAGATTGCCAGGTGGCAACTGCACTTGGTAGTAGTTAACTGTTATTTTTATTACTAGCAGTCATGAATATTCATTAGTGGGAGGTCCCTTACGCTGCCTATATTCTTCCTTTAAATTTGAATTCACACGTTCTTTTCCTACACCTGCGCACCTTCCTCACAGGTAAAGAATGAGGAACTTGATCACCTAATTGTGCATGGTGCCTAATGCGAGTCAGGTTACCCCAATTAGTCTGCCCAATTAGTCTATTGCCCTAATAGGAATTGGGGCATTGACCAAAAATGCTTGCTTAGGTCTTTTTGATAAGAGAAAAATCTACGAATCATCCCTGTGCGCTTCCCTCAGGCCTCAAGAAAGGAAGATGGCAAATTGTCTCGCCCTCCTGGCACCCAGAGCTAGACGAGCCTTTCGCTTTTCTCTTAGGGCTGCCCGCTCACAACTAACTGCCTTTCACAGTAAGACCATGTGGGGATTCAATGAGAAGGCAACCATCTAGAAGCCCAAGAGAGAGGCTCTAGAAGAAATCAAACCTGTTGACAGTTTGGTCTTGGAATCGACTTCCAGAACTGTGAGGAAATGTTTGTGTTCTTTAATCACATGGTGTGTGGTATTTGTAATGGTAGCCTGAGCAAACTCTTGTGCCAATATTTAGTATTTACCATGTTAGTATAAGTAGTTGGGATTGGATCAAACAATTATTTGATTGAGTTAAAAATGTAAACTCATTTGAAACTTCAACTCAGTGATAACTAACATGCAGTATAAGAACTTTAGTGGAATGGTGGTTCTTAGGGATTACAAACTAGAAAGACCTGTTAATCCAGAGTACTGGGCCTTCTGATTCAGTAGGTCTGGGTAGAAGGTAGAGGATTTACATTTTAAATAAATTCCCAAGTAATGCTGTTGGACCAAAGACCACAAAGGAGAATCACTTGGGCAGATAGTAGGCATTTCTTGCAACAAGGAACTTCTCAATACTTTTGTAAAGACAGCATCAGCATCTATTAAAAGCTTTATAGTTGGGGACCAGCAGATGGCATAGTGGTTAAATCGCTGGACTCCCACCTCGTCGACGGCAGTTTGAGCCCCAGACCCAGCAGCTTGAGACTCACACCAGTTGTGTGCATGTCCAAGATCCAAGAGGAGACTGGAGGAGAAGTGTTTGCAGTGTGGCCATCCCCCCTGGGGGGTGATTTCTTGTTTTCTGTCTGTTTCTGTCTCTCTGGTGAATGCACATGCCCTGTCAAAAATCTCTCTCTCTAAAAAAAAAAAGTCTTTATAGATGATTTCCTATGTAGACCAGAAAAGGTATCTAGAAGAGATCGCGGCTAAACAATGAGTTCTTAAATTTAATGGGGTTAATAGTTTTCTGAAGTAGTAGAGACTTGGTGGTAGGACTCCAAACACCGTATAAGACATGGAGTATTGTGAACACAATGGCAGCAAAATCAAGAAGCAATCATGTTTGGGGACCAGCGGTTAGCATAATGGCTATGTCGCTGGACTCCCACGTCGACCGGGGTTCACGCCCCGGACC
>NW_006204388.1:2296872-2321298 GCF_000334495.1 Tupaia belangeri chinensis
AAAAAAAAAAAAAAAAAGAAGAGAAGCAATCATGTTTGACCTGTAAGATTTTTGCAGTGGCTAAGTAACTGATGTTCCTAGGACTAGAAGAGGTAGAAATAATACTTAATCTAAATAACATAAAAACTATAGGTCTGGTTGCTGGAACTCAGACTTGAAGAGTCACAATGAGCTTTCCCCAGTCTCAGTACCACAGACCAAGAGTTGCTTTACTGAAGGGAAAGTCAAGTTTCCTTGCAATACTGCCACAAGTAACATTGTAAATCTTCAAATCTTTTCTAAAGCAATTGAAGAGATGGAGAGAAATACTTAGACTTTGGGAGGATTACTAAACAATGGCTATGATTTGACATTAATCCCCAGGGACCTAAAATAACACTGTGGTTCAATAGTCCAAGAAGGGGCTTATAGAGGTCAGGTATTAAATTGAATTTTAGTCTAAGACATTCTCAAAGTAAGCCCCAGTGATTAGGCAGCCATAATCAGTCCTTGAATGTACAGTTGAAATAGACATTTTTGGCAACTAGTGAAATCTCCATATTGACTTTCTGACCTGTGCAGTAAGGCCTATTATTATGAAGGGCCAAGTAGAAGCCACTATAATGGCAATATCTACCAAAATAGAAAATCAAATGCAATACTGCATCTCTAGGAGCATTTCAGGAAGAGTTGCCACTAACAAATATTTGAAAGATGCAACATGATTCCTGTAACAATGACACATAATTTACAATCACTGTTATTATTTAAACAGTAACTCACTGCCATGCTCCTCCAACCTCAGCATCCTAGCTGAGACAATAGGAGTGTGCCACCACTCCTGGATTTTTTTTTTTTTTTTTAAGATAGGGTCTTGCTTTGTTGACTAGGCCAGCATCACTCTTATTTATTTTTAATTTATTTTATATATTCAATCACCATACATCACTTAGCTTGTAAAATGAATTTACCCAATATGAATACACTTCCCACCAGTCCAGTTGAAAATTCAACTCCCTCAGCTTCCCAATTCACTGGGATTGCAAGCCCATGCCTTTGTGTTCAATATTTAGGTTGCACCAGGAAACAAACTCAGGCATCCCATGTGGTCCCAGCATGTGGAGTAAAATGTTTCAGGAGCACACACCACTGTGCTAGAAATTAAGTTACTTTTTGACTGTGAACAAGATCAATGGGCCCTGAAGAATGATTGGGCATTATCATAAAACTAAACAGGTGGTCACTTCAATTACAGCTGCTATTCTAGTTTGGGCTCTTAATTGAAGCAAACCAACACAGCTCCCGGCATTTGGTACAAAGTTATTAAGCTGCAAAGTGCTTTTCTTATACTGTTTGGCAAAGACCATGAAAAATAGTTTGATTTAATCTAGCAGTGACAACTGTACAACTTTATTGTATTATCTCAGGGGATGTTAGTTCTTTGACTCTATGTCATAATTTAGACCACAAGAATGTTGTTCATTTTGTCTTTGCAAGAACATCACACTGGTCCCTCCCATTGATGACATCATGCTTATTAGCCATCATAAACAGAAGTGTCCTAAATGACTTGGTAACATATATAAATCATAGTCTGGAAGACACATTTATCAAAACTAAAGATATTTAGTAAAGTGTTCTTAAATATAGTGATCTGGGACATACACAAAGTGGAAGATTTATTTTGTTCCTTATATAACCCATTACTAAGAAGCATAATGCTTGTTGGACCTATTTCGATTTTACACGCAACATATACTTTATTCATGGGTGTTTCTTTGATAAAATAACTAAATAATCTTTAATCTTAACAGTTTTCAGAGCTGTGTAGAGTAAAAGAAGAATTAACAATGGATCCATTATGCAATCCAGACTTCCTTCTACTTGGTTCATATGAACTTATAGATTAGATGTTTTTTTGTCTTTTTTTTTGGAGAGGTTTTTGCTATAGGGTGTGTGCACTTGCCAGAAAGACAGAGAGAGACAGAGAGACAGAAAGTGAGAAATCACCCCCCAGGGAGGGTGGCCATGCCGCAATCCCTTCTCCTCCGTTCTCCTCTCGGGATCTTGGGCATGCATGCACATGCATCTGGTGTGAGTTTTAAGCCACTGGGTCTGGGACGCGAACCGCGGTCAACCACATAGGAATCCAATGACATAGCCATTATGCTAACTGCTGGTCCCTAGATTCAATGTTCTTAAAAATGTCTATAATAGATAGGGATATTATTGACACAAGTTAATTCAAGGATAGATTATAGGATTTTGGGAATAGGCACATGTTCCTGTTTGAAAATAATTATTTTCTTATAGAATAGCAATTTCTGGTTTACTATGGGCCACAAGTAATATCTGAATCTCAGACTATTTTACAAAATGGGGCTTATCTGAACCAATAATTCAACAAGTGCACAAACACATTAACAAATTATTATCATGTGGATGTCCATATATAATATTGGGAGTGAGCAGGTCTTGAAGGCATAATTAAGTTGCATGACCTTGGACTATTTCTAGCAACTTTCTTGTTTAATGTCTTTGGACCAACCTATATGACCCCATAGAACAAAGATTACTTTTCCGTAATGGGCTAGTAAAATAGTTTAGGCTTTGTGGTACTTAATGATCTTGATCACATCTATTCCACACTGTTATTATAGTGTGTAAGAATAAACAGTATGTAAACAAAATAATATGATTGCATTCCCATAGGACTTTAGTTATAATGATGGGACCAGCAGATGGCATAATGGTTACATTGCTGGACTCCCATGTAGAGGACAACAGTTCAAGTCCTGGACCCAGTGGCTTAAAACTCACACCAGACATGTGTGCATGTGTGTCCAAGATCCCAAGATGAGAAAGGAGGAGAAGGGGTTACAGTGTGGCCATCCCCTACGCCAGGGGGTGATTTCTCGCTGTCTTTCTGTCTCTCTCTAGTGAGCACATGGGACCTATAGCAAAAAAATCTCTAAAAAATTAATAAAATAAGTAAATAAATAAGTGAAGGCAGAGAATTTTGTCCACAAAATTTAACACCCTCTCTCATAAAAAGTTCTCTATAACTAGTTGATTGAAAGAGAAAAATATTAGGCCAGTGTTACTAATCATTCTATCCAACATGCTGGTACTTACCAGAAGAGAACTGTAGACATATGTTACTCAATAGTCAACATGTGTGCTGAGAAATACATTGTTATGTGACTTTGCTGTTCTATGGCATCATAGAGTATACTTACACAAACCTAGACAGTATAGCCTATAACACACCTATGCTGTGTGGTATAGCTACCAATCTGTATAGCTTGTTACAATACTATACTGCATACTATAGGCAATTTTAATGCAATGGTCAGTATTTGTGTGTCTAAACAGAAAAGATACAAAAATAGTACATAAATATAAGAACAGTACACCTGTATAGGACATTTACCATGAGTGCTGCTTGGAGGAGTGGAAGTTGCTTTAGATGTCAGTGAGGGAGTGATGAACGAATGTGAAGGCTTAAGACATTACTATACACTACTGTACACTTTATAAACACTGAACACTTAGGCTACATTATATTTATAAAAAAATTCTTTCAACAACAAATTAACAGCTTACTATAATTATTTTTCTTTATAAACTTTTTGTTTAACTTTTTGACTTTTTTATAATGACACGTAGCTAAAAACATAAACACATTGGTCATCTATACAAAAAATCTTTTCTTTAAAAGATTCTTGTAAGCTTTGTTCTATTTTCAAAATTATTATTCATTTATTTTACTTTTTAAGCTTTTTTTGTTAAAAACATAGACACAAACACACATACTAGCCAAGGACTACATAGGGCCAGGATCATGAGTATCAGTGTGTTCTGCTTCCACATTTGTCTCACTAGAATGGCCATGCTGAACAAAACAACTTGAGATGAAAATTGAGCATAAGATAGAATGATGCAATTAAGAGACTCAGTAAATATGTGATGTATGAGGCTGCGGTTGGTGTTACATAGCATATTCCTTTAAACTATTTTTTTTTTCACAATTAGAAGTACCCACAAAAATAAATACAAAAATATAGTATGTAGATATATAAACCAGTAACATAATCCTTTATGATTATTATCAAGTATTAAGGACAGTATATAATGCTTTGTGCTATACTTTCATAGGACTGGCAGCAGAGCAGGTTTTTTAATACCTACTTCCCTAAAACTTGTAAATATTACATTGTTCTTTGATATTATAATGGCTACAATATCACAAGGTGATAGGAATTTTCAGCTCCATTATAAACTTATGGGACCACCATCATATATATGGTCCATTGTTGACTGAAATGTATTTATGTGATACATGACTGCATTGAAATATTATGAGTCTACCTAAGGCAATTTCTGAGAGAAGAGTAGGGAATTCTACCAGAGGGAAGGAATTTAAGTAGTAATCCTACTTATCTCTTTAGCTTAATCAAGAGATGATGAATTAATAGTGTATAAATCTATAGTGTATATATCTGATTCACACAAAGTATGGCTAAAGATTTGTCCACATGGGCAATATGTGTAGGAAAAAAAGCTTTATAAATTTTCAGCAAACAGATGTACAGATATGGTATATGGTGGACACATTAATACAGGCCCAGACTGTAATTGTGTTTGTGTTCAGTGTGAATAACCAAAACGTAATCAGGGCAAAGAACTATCTCAGTCATCATGAAGATAAGATGAAACTTTATGTTGTGCTCAATCAAGTTATCTTCGTCTTTCTTCAGCCTGCTGTATAGAGAGTTGAACTGTGTCTTACAACAAGATATGACTAATTTCTAGCACCTGGTACATATGGATGTGACCTTATTTGGAAATAAGATCTTTACAGTTTATTTGAAGGATCTAGAATATCACCCTTGGTTTAGAATGTTTCCTAAATCAAATGACTGCTATCCTTATTAGCAAAAGATGAGAGATATTTAAGACAAAAAGACACACAGGGAATAAGACCATGTAAGATGGAGCCTGAGACTGGAGTTATGTAAAAAGCATGAAGAGTTGCTGACAATCTCCAAAAACTAGAAGAGAAGGGCAGAACAGATTTTTTTTTTTAATGGTTCTCCAGTAAGAATCAATCCTGCCAACACCTTGATTTAGACTTCTGGCCTTTCAGAACTATGGAGAGTAAATTTGTATTCTTTGTAATCTATCCAGTTTTTGGCAATGTGTTATGGCAACTCCAGGAACCTAGTTTATAATACTTGCTCAATGGCCAAGTGGGCGTGATGTCAGAGATTGAAGATTATGGAGGTGCTCATTTCCCTGGGCTGATCTTACGGCTGGTCAAGTCTGTTCCCAGTCTGCTAATAAATGAAATCATTATTGATCCCAGAATAAACATCATTTCAGGGGAGATCAAACCAGACATCCTAGTAACAGAATGATTATACTGGACTTCTTTCCTTACATAGTGGGCAGTGGTTTATCCAGACTGGTTAGACAAACTCCTGATAGACATATGCTTGGTATTCTTTTTTTTTTATTTTTTTATTTTTTTATTATCATCATCATAATCTTCTTTATATTACATTGGATTACATATAACTTTACAGTGTATTACATTGTTTTTTCAAAAGGGAATGCCATGCATGTCCGTCAGTACAGAGACATTAATCTCCCCACTTCAACGTTCAATATCTTTTCTATGTTTTCCCCAATCATTATTTTTATTATTCTAATTATTTTTTAAAACAGTCAATTGCTATTTCTCATTTTGCTTGTAAAAATACTTTGCCCATCATGAAATACTTCTCAGACCAATCCAGTTGAGAATACTATACATGTCATCATCAACAGTTAATAAGCCCTATCTGTTTCTCACTAACGTCCTGTCGCTCTATTGTTCACTTGCTATCTTTTTCTATCCTCTTCTCTTCATTTCCCCCATTCCACACTGTCCTATTCTCATTAAGTACCTTCACTGCTTTTATGTCCTCCAATGCGGATAGTCGATATATATTGAGTGGATACATACAATATCTTTCTTTCATAGCCTGGCTTACTTCACTCAGCAATAGATCCT
Organism: Tupaia belangeri chinensis; assembly: GCF_000334495.1. Taxonomy (NCBI): domain Eukaryota; kingdom Metazoa; phylum Chordata; class Mammalia; order Scandentia; family Tupaiidae; genus Tupaia; species Tupaia belangeri. The sequence goes on from NW_006204388.1 coordinate 2,302,910, forward strand.
CCATATCTGACCATTTTCTATCAAATTCCAGGATCTTGTTATTTTTTATGGCTGAGTAGTATTCCATAGAGTATATATACCACACTTTTCCAATCCATTCATCAGTTTGTGGACATTTAGGTTGGTTCCATGTCTTGGCAATTGTGAATAATGCTGCAATAAACATGGATGTGCAAGCACTTTTCTGACTGAGCGTTCTCCTGTCTTTTGGGTAAATACCCAGAAGTGGGATTGCTGGATCAAATGGTAGTTCTATTTGTAGATCTTTGAGGAACCTCCATATTGTTCTCCACAGTGGTTGAACTAGTTTACATTCCCACCAACAGTGTAGGAGGGTTCCCTTTTCACCACATCCCCGCCAACACTTATCACTTTTTATATTCTTAATCTTTGCCATTCTGACAGGGGTTAGGTGGTATCTCATTGTGGTTTTTATCTGCATCTCCCTTATGATGAGGGATGTTGAGCATTTCCTCATATGCTTTTTGGCTGTTCGTATGTCTTCCTTAGAGAGACTTTTGTTCAGCTCACTTTCCCATCTTTTAATCGGGTTAATCATTTTTTTTCGCATAAGGCACTTGAGTTCCCTATGTATTCTCGTTATCAGTCCCTTGTCTGAGGCATATTTAACAAAAATATTTTCCCATTCTGAGGGTTGTCGGTTCACACTTGTTACTGTGTCCTTTGCTGTGCAGAAACTTCTTAGTCTAATATAGTCCCACTTGTCTATTTTAGGGATTATTGCCTGTGCTTTGGGAGTCTTATTTAAGAAGTCTTTGCCTACTCCAATGTCTCCCAGAGTTTCCCCAGCATTTTCCACAAGTAGTTTTATTGTCTGAGGTCTTAGGTTCAGATCTTTGATCCATTTTGAGTTGACTGTTGTTAATGGTGAAAGATGGGGGTTCAGTTTCATCTTTCTGCAGGTGGATACCCAGTTTTTCCAGCACCATTTACTAAAGAGGTTTTCCTTTTCCCAATGGATTGACTGATATCCTTTGTCAAAGATCAGTTGGCTATAAGCTTTGGGAGTTATTTCTGGGGTCTCTATTCTCTTCCATTGGTCCACATGTCTGTTTTTATGCCAATACCATGCTGTTTTGATGACCACAGCTTTATAGTATATCTTGGGATCAGGGAGTGATATGCCTCCTACTCCATTCTTCTTACGCAGGATTGCTTTTGCAATACGAGGTCTTTTATGGTTCCAGACAAATTCTATAATTGTCTTTTCTAGATCTCTGAAGAATATCTCTGGTATTTTGATTGGAATTGCATTAAACATGTAGATTAATTTGGGTAGAATTGCCATTTTGATTATGTTAATTCTACCAATCCAGGAGCATGGGATGTCCTTCCACTTTTTTATGTCACTTTCAATGTCTTTTTTAAGATTCTCGTAGTTTTCTTTATAAAGGTCTTTGACTTTCTTAGTTAGGTTTATCCCTAGATATCTTATACATCTTGTGGCTACGGTGAAAGGGATTCCTTTCTTCAGCTCTGCTTCATTCAACTTGTTGTTCATAAATAGAAATGCTATAGATTTTTGGATATTGATTTTGTATCCTGCCACCTTACTGTATTCACTTATTACTTCAAGCAGTTTTTTCATGGATACCTTTGGGTCTTCTAAGTATACCATCATGTCATCTGCAAATAAAGATATTTTCAACTCTTCTTTGCCTATTCGAATGCCTTTAATACTGTTCTCTTCTCTGATTGCAATAGCTAAGACTTCCAGTACTATATTAAAGAGCAGTGGAGAAAGTGGGCAGCCTTGCCTAGTACCTGTTTTCAGAGGAAAAGCTTTCAGCTTTTCCCCATTCAGTATAATATTAGCTGTAGGTTTTTCATAGATTGCTTTTATTGTGTTCAGAAATGACCCTTCTATACCAATCTTACTGAGAGTCTTAATCATAAAAGGATGTTGTATTTTATCAAACGCTTTCTCCGCATCAATTGAGATGATCATATGGTTTTTATCTTTCTTTCTGTTAATGTGGTGTATTACATTTATGGTCTTGCGTATATTGAACCACCCTTGCATCCCTGGTATAAAGCCTACCTGGTCGTGATGAATGATCTTTGTTATATGTTGTTGGATACGATTTGCGAGTATCTTGTTGAGAATTTTCGCATCTATATTCATCAATGATATTGGTCTGTAGTTTTCCTTTTTTGTCATATCCTTATCTGTTTTGGGGATGAGGATGATGGAGGCTTCATAAAATGAATTTGGAAGGTTTCCTTCCTTTTGAATCTTTAGAAATAATTTTAGTAAGATAGGGGTTAATTCTTCCTTGAAAGTTTTGTAGAATTCACAAGTGAAGCCATCTGGGCCTGGGCTTTTCTTTGTTGGGAGATTATTAATTACTGATTCAATCTCCTGGCTTGTTATAGGTCTATTCAGATTCTCTATGTCTTCCTGATCCAATCTTGGTAGTTTATATGCATCCAGGAATTTGTCCATCTCCTCCAGGTTATCTTGTTTGTTGGCGTAAAGTCGCTCATAGTATCCTCTAATGATATTATGTATTTCTGCTATGTCCGTGGTAATATTGCCTGTTTCATCACATATTTGATTAATCTGGTTTCTTTCTTTCTTCTTCTTGATCAGTCTAGCCAATGGAGTATCAATCTTGTTGATCTTTTCAAAGAACCAGCTTTTGCTTTCATTTATTTTCTGTATGGTTCGTTTATTTTCTATTTCATTTATTTCTGCTCGAACCTTTATTATTTCTTTTCGCCTGGCATTTTGGGGGTTCGTTTGTTGTTGTTTTTCCAGTTCTCTGAGGCATGATGATAAGTTATCTACTTGCCATCTTTCCATCCTTTTCTTATGTGCACTAATTGCTATGAATTTCCCTCTTATGACTGCTTTTGCTGTGTCCCATAGGTTCTGGACACTTGTGTCCTCATTATCATTTGTTTCCATAAATTTGTTTATTTCAGCCTTAATTTCTTCAGTAGTGAAGAAGTCATTCAGAAGTAGGTTGTTCAGTTTCCATGTGTTCGTGTGTTTTCGGGGTTGTTTCTTGAAATTAATCTTGAGTTTAATTCCATCATGGTCAGAGAAGATGCTGGGTACAGTTTCTATGCCTTTGAATCTGTAAAGGCTTGATTTGTGTCCTAATATATGATCTATCTTTGAAAAGGTTCCATGTCGGGGTGAGAAAAATGTATATGTTGTGGATGTAGGGTGGAAAGTTCTATAGATATCTGTCAAGCCCATTCCATTTATAGTATCATTTAAGTCCTGTATCTCTCTATTTATTTTCTGTCTAGAAGATCTGTCTATAGGAGATAACGGGGTGTTGAGATCTCCAACAATTATAGTATTTTTCCCTATGTCTCCTTTTAGCTCCAGCAGTCTTTCCTTCACATATTTAGGCGCACCTGAGTTGGGTGCGTAGATATTTATAAGGGTTATATCTTCTTGCTGGATTACCCCATCTACTATTATATAATGCCCTTCTTTGTCTCTTCTTACAGTCTTTGTTTTAAAATCTATTTTGTCTGAGATCAATATCGCTACTCCAGCCTTTTTCTGATTTCCATTTGCATGGAATATCTTTTTCCAGCCCTTGACTTTTAGTCTATGTATATCTTTATCCATAAAGTGAGTTTCTTGTAGGCAACAGATAGAGGGTTTCTGTTTTCTTATCCATTCAGCTAGTCTATGTCTCTTAACTGGGGAATTTAATCCATTGACATTCAATGTAATTATCGATATTTCCATACCTGATCCTATCATTAAGTGAGCCATTTTCTTAGTTGTTTTTTGTTCTCGTATAACTGTCTCTGATTTTTTAGTTTTCCTGGTATAGTACTCCCTTCAAAACCTCTTGAAGAGCTGGTCTGGTGTTGGTAAATTCCTTCAAATTTTGTTTATTTGAGAATGTTTTTATCTTTTTTTCCCATATAAAAGATAATTTTGCCGGGTATAGTATTCTTGGTTGAAATTGTTTTTCACTCAACACTTTGACTATGCTTCCCCATTCTTTCCTTTCCTGCATTGTTTCTGCTGAGAGATCCGATGTTAGCCTGATGGGGTGACCTTTGTAAGTAACCTGGCGTTTCCCTCTTGCCAACTTTAGTATCTTGTCTTTATCTGTTGTTTTTGCCAGTCTGGCTATGATGTGCCTTGGAGATGATCTTCTTGGGTTGATTCTACTTGGGGTCCTCTGTATTTCTTGGGTCTGGATATTTGAATGCCTTTCTAGATTTGGAAAGTTTTCTTCCAGGATCTCATGGAATAAATTTTCCAGGCCCTTATTATTTTCTTCCTCCTCCGGAATACCAATTATCCGAATGTTGGGGCGCTTGATGGTGTCCAGTATTCCTCGTATATTATCCTCATTTTTCATGGTTGTTTTCTCAATCTTCTTGATACTTTTATCTAGGTCAGATGTTTTGTCTTCTACGTTAGAGATTCGGTCTTCTGCCTGGTCTAACCTACATTTAATGCTTTCAAGGGAGGTTTTGATTTCCTCTATCACATTCTTCAAACCTAGAAGTTCCATCTGGTTCTTGTTTAGGGTATCCATTTCTTCTTTCAAGTCATTAAAGGACTTCCTCATCTCCTGGAGCTCCTTGTCTCTTTTCTCTTCCATCTCAGTTAGTTTGGTCACTACAAATATTCTGAATTCCTTATCAGACATGTCCACGACGTCCATTGTATTGACTGTGGGTGATGTAGGATTGATGATTTCCCTTGACGGAGAGGCCTTTTGTTGGTTGCTCATATTTCTTGAGCCTTTGCGATTGTTTTTAGTCATCAGGTAATCTATATGTTTCTTGCCAACTTATTTCAGGTATCTCTGATTCATAAAAGTTGTACAGGCTTAGAAGATTGATGATTTCTCTTATGGTTGGCCTACCTATTACTCACAATTACCATTAACTGTTGCCACTAGCCCTGGAAGGCCCAAAGTGCTCGCTGTTTCTAAGGAGTAGTGAGCCTTCAACTGACCAAACAAGCAACACCCCAAGAGCAAAGAAAAACAAAATGGAAAAAGAAAATCGCGCACCGCGCGCTACTCAACTCACCAAAATTCAAACACTCCAAAGGCTAGTGGAAATGGATCAGACAATGAATGACAGTACCAGGTTGGTCGGGCCTGCAGCCTCAGTCCGCCTGGTGTCCGGAACTGCTGGCCGGCTCGATCCGGGTTTCGGGTGGGGAGGGGTGTGGGTTCGCCTTAAAGTCCCAGGCAACCAACCTGGAGTCCAAGGAGGAAGGATGGTGGGGATACGTGGAGTTGCGGTAGGGTCGGGCCTGCAGCCTCAGTCCGCCTGGGGTCCGGAACTGCTGGCCGGCTCGATCCGGGTTTCGGGTGGGGAGGGGTGTGGGTTCGCCTTAAAGTCCCAGGCAACCAACCTGGAGTCCAAGGAGGAAGGATGGTGGGGATACGTGGAGTTGCGGTAGGGTCGGGCCTGCAGCCTCAGTCCGCCTGGGGTCCGGAACTGCTGGCCGGCTCGATCCGGGTTTCGGGTGGGGAGGGGTGTGGGTTCGCCTTAAAGTCCCAGGCAACCAACCTGGAGTCCAAGGAGGAAGGATGGTGGGGATACGTGGAGTTGCGGTAGGGTCGGGCCTGCAGCCTCAGTCCGCCTGGGGTCCGGAACTGCTGGCCGGCTCGATCCGGGTTTCGGGTGGGGAGGGGTGTGGGTTCGCCTTAAAGTCCCAGGCAACCAACCTGGAGTCCAAGGAGGAAGGATGGTGGGGATACGTGGAGTTGCGGTAGGGTCGGGCCTGCAGCCTCAGTCCGCCTGGGGTCCGGAACTGCTGGCCGGCTCGATCCGGGTTTCGGGTGGGGAGGGGTGTGGGTTCGCCTTAAAGTCCCAGGCAACCAACCTGGAGTCCAAGGAGGAAGGATGGTGGGGATACGTGGAGTTGCGGTAGGGTCGGGCCTGCAGCCTCAGTCCGCCTGGGGTCCGGAACTGCTGGCCGGCTCGATCCGGGTTTCGGGTGGGGAGGGGTGTGGGTTCGCCTTAAAGTCCCAGGCAACCAACCTGGAGTCCAAGGAGGAAGGATGGTGGGGATACGTGGAGTTGCGGTAGGGTCGGGCCTGCAGCCTCAGTCCGCCTGGGGTCCGGAACTGCTGGCCGGCTCGATCCGGGTTTCGGGTGGGGAGGGGTGTGGGTTCGCCTTAAAGTCCCAGGCAACCAACCTGGAGTCCAAGGAGGAAGGATGGTGGGGATACGTGGAGTTGCGGTAGGGTCGGGCCTGCAGCCTCAGTCCGCCTGGGGTCCGGAACTGCTGGCCGGCTCGATCCGGGTTTCGGGTGGGGAGGGGTGTGGGTTCGCCTTAAAGTCCCAGGCAACCAACCTGGAGTCCAAGGAGGAAGGATGGTGGGGATACGTGGAGTTGCGGTAGGGTCGGGCCTGCAGCCTCAGTCCGCCTGGGGTCCGGAACTGCTGGCCGGCTCGATCCGGGTTTCGGGTGGGGAGGGGTGTGGGTTCGCCTTAAAGTCCCAGGCAACCAACCTGGAGTCCAAGGAGGAAGGATGGTGGGGATACGTGGAGTTGCGGTAGGGTCGGGCCTGCAGCCTCAGTCCGCCTGGGGTCCGGAACTGCTGGCCGGCTCGATCCGGGTTTCGGGTGGGGAGGGGTGTGGGTTCGCCTTAAAGTCCCAGGCAACCAACCTGGAGTCCAAGGAGGAAGGATGGTGGGGATACGTGGAGTTGCGGTAGGGTCGGGCCTGCAGCCTCAGTCCGCCTGGGGTCCGGAACTGCTGGCCGGCTCGATCCGGGTTTCGGGTGGGGAGGGGTGTGGGTTCGCCTTAAAGTCCCAGGCAACCAACCTGGAGTCCAAGGAGGAAGGATGGTGGGGATACGTGGAGTTGCGGTAGGGTCGGGCCTGCAGCCTCAGTCCGCCTGGGGTCCGGAACTGCTGGCCGGCTCGATCCGGGTTTCGGGTGGGGAGGGGTGTGGGTTCGCCTTAAAGTCCCAGGCAACCAACCTGGAGTCCAAGGAGGAAGGATGGTGGGGATACGTGGAGTTGCGGTAGGGTCGGGCCTGCAGCCTCAGTCCGCCTGGGGTCCGGAACTGCTGGCCGGCTCGATCCGGGTTTCGGGTGGGGAGGGGTGTGGGTTCGCCTTAAAGTCCCAGGCAACCAACCTGGAGTCCAAGGAGGAAGGATGGTGGGGATACGTGGAGTTGCGGTAGGGTCGGGCCTGCAGCCTCAGTCCGCCTGGGGTCCGGAACTGCTGGCCGGCTCGATCCGGGTTTCGGGTGGGGAGGGGTGTGGGTTCGCCTTAAAGTCCCAGGCAACCAACCTGGAGTCCAAGGAGGAAGGATGGTGGGGATACGTGGAGTTGCGGTAGGGTCGGGCCTGCAGCCTCAGTCCGCCTGGGGTCCGGAACTGCTGGCCGGCTCGATCCGGGTTTCGGGTGGGGAGGGGTGTGGGTTCGCCTTAAAGTCCCAGGCAACCAACCTGGAGTCCAAGGAGGAAGGATGGTGGGGATACGTGGAGTTGCGGTAGGGTCGGGCCTGCAGCCTCAGTCCGCCTGGGGTCCGGAACTGCTGGCCGGCTCGATCCGGGTTTCGGGTGGGGAGGGGTGTGGGTTCGCCTTAAAGTCCCAGGCAACCAACCTGGAGTCCAAGGAGGAAGGATGGTGGGGATACGTGGAGTTGCGGTAGGGTCGGGCCTGCAGCCTCAGTCCGCCTGGGGTCCGGAACTGCTGGCCGGCTCGATCCGGGTTTCGGGTGGGGAGGGGTGTGGGTTCGCCTTAAAGTCCCAGGCAACCAACCTGGAGTCCAAGGAGGAAGGATGGTGGGGATACGTGGAGTTGCGGTAGGGTCGGGCCTGCAGCCTCAGTCCGCCTGGGGTCCGGAACTGCTGGCCGGCTCGATCCGGGTTTCGGGTGGGGAGGGGTGTGGGTTCGCCTTAAAGTCCCAGGCAACCAACCTGGAGTCCAAGGAGGAAGGATGGTGGGGATACGTGGAGTTGCGGTAGGGTCGGGCCTGCAGCCTCAGTCCGCCTGGGGTCCGGAACTGCTGGCCGGCTCGATCCGGGTTTCGGGTGGGGAGGGGTGTGGGTTCGCCTTAAAGTCCCAGGCAACCAACCTGGAGTCCAAGGAGGAAGGATGGTGGGGATACGTGGAGTTGCGGTAGGGTCGGGCCTGCAGCCTCAGTCCGCCTGGGGTCCGGAACTGCTGGCCGGCTCGATCCGGGTTTCGGGTGGGGAGGGGTGTGGGTTCGCCTTAAAGTCCCAGGCAACCAACCTGGAGTCCAAGGAGGAAGGATGGTGGGGATACGTGGAGTTGCGGTAGGGTCGGGCCTGCAGCCTCAGTCCGCCTGGGGTCCGGAACTGCTGGCCGGCTCGATCCGGGTTTCGGGTGGGGAGGGGTGTGGGTTCGCCTTAAAGTCCCAGGCAACCAACCTGGAGTCCAAGGAGGAAGGATGGTGGGGATACGTGGAGTTGCGGTAGGGTCGGGCCTGCAGCCTCAGTCCGCCTGGGGTCCGGAACTGCTGGCCGGCTCGATCCGGGTTTCGGGTGGGGAGGGGTGTGGGTTCGCCTTAAAGTCCCAGGCAACCAACCTGGAGTCCAAGGAGGAAGGATGGTGGGGATACGTGGAGTTGCGGTAGGGTCGGGCCTGCAGCCTCAGTCCGCCTGGGGTCCGGAACTGCTGGCCGGCTCGATCCGGGTTTCGGGTGGGGAGGGGTGTGGGTTCGCCTTAAAGTCCCAGGCAACCAACCTGGAGTCCAAGGAGGAAGGATGGTGGGGATACGTGGAGTTGCGGTAGGGTCGGGCCTGCAGCCTCAGTCCGCCTGGGGTCCGGAACTGCTGGCCGGCTCGATCCGGGTTTCGGGTGGGGAGGGGTGTGGGTTCGCCTTAAAGTCCCAGGCAACCAACCTGGAGTCCAAGGAGGAAGGATGGTGGGGATACGTGGAGTTGCGGTAGGGTCGGGCCTGCAGCCTCAGTCCGCCTGGGGTCCGGAACTGCTGGCCGGCTCGATCCGGGTTTCGGGTGGGGAGGGGTGTGGGTTCGCCTTAAAGTCCCAGGCAACCAACCTGGAGTCCAAGGAGGAAGGATGGTGGGGATACGTGGAGTTGCGGTAGGGTCGGGCCTGCAGCCTCAGTCCGCCTGGGGTCCGGAACTGCTGGCCGGCTCGATCCGGGTTTCGGGTGGGGAGGGGTGTGGGTTCGCCTTAAAGTCCCAGGCAACCAACCTGGAGTCCAAGGAGGAAGGATGGTGGGGATACGTGGAGTTGCGGTAGGGTCGGGCCTGCAGCCTCAGTCCGCCTGGGGTCCGGAACTGCTGGCCGGCTCGATCCGGGTTTCGGGTGGGGAGGGGTGTGGGTTCGCCTTAAAGTCCCAGGCAACCAACCTGGAGTCCAAGGAGGAAGGATGGTGGGGATACGTGGAGTTGCGGTAGGGTCGGGCCTGCAGCCTCAGTCCGCCTGGGGTCCGGAACTGCTGGCCGGCTCGATCCGGGTTTCGGGTGGGGAGGGGTGTGGGTTCGCCTTAAAGTCCCAGGCAACCAACCTGGAGTCCAAGGAGGAAGGATGGTGGGGATACGTGGAGTTGCGGTAGGGTCGGGCCTGCAGCCTCAGTCCGCCTGGGGTCCGGAACTGCTGGCCGGCTCGATCCGGGTTTCGGGTGGGGAGGGGTGTGGGTTCGCCTTAAAGTCCCAGGCAACCAACCTGGAGTCCAAGGAGGAAGGATGGTGGGGATACGTGGAGTTGCGGTAGGGTCGGGCCTGCAGCCTCAGTCCGCCTGGGGTCCGGAACTGCTGGCCGGCTCGATCCGGGTTTCGGGTGGGGAGGGGTGTGGGTTCGCCTTAAAGTCCCAGGCAACCAACCTGGAGTCCAAGGAGGAAGGATGGTGGGGATACGTGGAGTTGCGGTAGGGTCGGGCCTGCAGCCTCAGTCCGCCTGGGGTCCGGAACTGCTGGCCGGCTCGATCCGGGTTTCGGGTGGGGAGGGGTGTGGGTTCGCCTTAAAGTCCCAGGCAACCAACCTGGAGTCCAAGGAGGAAGGATGGTGGGGATACGTGGAGTTGCGGTAGGGTCGGGCCTGCAGCCTCAGTCCGCCTGGGGTCCGGAACTGCTGGCCGGCTCGATCCGGGTTTCGGGTGGGGAGGGGTGTGGGTTCGCCTTAAAGTCCCAGGCAACCAACCTGGAGTCCAAGGAGGAAGGATGGTGGGGATACGTGGAGTTGCGGTAGGGTCGGGCCTGCAGCCTCAGTCCGCCTGGGGTCCGGAACTGCTGGCCGGCTCGATCCGGGTTTCGGGTGGGGAGGGGTGTGGGTTCGCCTTAAAGTCCCAGGCAACCAACCTGGAGTCCAAGGAGGAAGGATGGTGGGGATACGTGGAGTTGCGGTAGGGTCGGGCCTGCAGCCTCAGTCCGCCTGGGGTCCGGAACTGCTGGCCGGCTCGATCCGGGTTTCGGGTGGGGAGGGGTGTGGGTTCGCCTTAAAGTCCCAGGCAACCAACCTGGAGTCCAAGGAGGAAGGATGGTGGGGATACGTGGAGTTGCGGTAGGGTCGGGCCTGCAGCCTCAGTCCGCCTGGGGTCCGGAACTGCTGGCCGGCTCGATCCGGGTTTCGGGTGGGGAGGGGTGTGGGTTCGCCTTAAAGTCCCAGGCAACCAACCTGGAGTCCAAGGAGGAAGGATGGTGGGGATACGTGGAGTTGCGGTAGGGTCGGGCCTGCAGCCTCAGTCCGCCTGGGGTCCGGAACTGCTGGCCGGCTCGATCCGGGTTTCGGGTGGGGAGGGGTGTGGGTTCGCCTTAAAGTCCCAGGCAACCAACCTGGAGTCCAAGGAGGAAGGATGGTGGGGATACGTGGAGTTGCGGTAGGGTCGGGCCTGCAGCCTCAGTCCGCCTGGGGTCCGGAACTGCTGGCCGGCTCGATCCGGGTTTCGGGTGGGGAGGGGTGTGGGTTCGCCTTAAAGTCCCAGGCAACCAACCTGGAGTCCAAGGAGGAAGGATGGTGGGGATACGTGGAGTTGCGGTAGGGTCGGGCCTGCAGCCTCAGTCCGCCTGGGGTCCGGAACTGCTGGCCGGCTCGATCCGGGTTTCGGGTGGGGAGGGGTGTGGGTTCGCCTTAAAGTCCCAGGCAACCAACCTGGAGTCCAAGGAGGAAGGATGGTGGGGATACGTGGAGTTGCGGTAGGGTCGGGCCTGCAGCCTCAGTCCGCCTGGGGTCCGGAACTGCTGGCCGGCTCGATCCGGGTTTCGGGTGGGGAGGGGTGTGGGTTCGCCTTAAAGTCCCAGGCAACCAACCTGGAGTCCAAGGAGGAAGGATGGTGGGGATACGTGGAGTTGCGGTAGGGTCGGGCCTGCAGCCTCAGTCCGCCTGGGGTCCGGAACTGCTGGCCGGCTCGATCCGGGTTTCGGGTGGGGAGGGGTGTGGGTTCGCCTTAAAGTCCCAGGCAACCAACCTGGAGTCCAAGGAGGAAGGATGGTGGGGATACGTGGAGTTGCGGTAGGGTCGGGCCTGCAGCCTCAGTCCGCCTGGGGTCCGGAACTGCTGGCCGGCTCGATCCGGGTTTCGGGTGGGGAGGGGTGTGGGTTCGCCTTAAAGTCCCAGGCAACCAACCTGGAGTCCAAGGAGGAAGGATGGTGGGGATACGTGGAGTTGCGGTAGGGTCGGGCCTGCAGCCTCAGTCCGCCTGGGGTCCGGAACTGCTGGCCGGCTCGATCCGGGTTTCGGGTGGGGAGGGGTGTGGGTTCGCCTTAAAGTCCCAGGCAACCAACCTGGAGTCCAAGGAGGAAGGATGGTGGGGATACGTGGAGTTGCGGTAGGGTCGGGCCTGCAGCCTCAGTCCGCCTGGGGTCCGGAACTGCTGGCCGGCTCGATCCGGGTTTCGGGTGGGGAGGGGTGTGGGTTCGCCTTAAAGTCCCAGGCAACCAACCTGGAGTCCAAGGAGGAAGGATGGTGGGGATACGTGGAGTTGCGGTAGGGTCGGGCCTGCAGCCTCAGTCCGCCTGGGGTCCGGAACTGCTGGCCGGCTCGATCCGGGTTTCGGGTGGGGAGGGGTGTGGGTTCGCCTTAAAGTCCCAGGCAACCAACCTGGAGTCCAAGGAGGAAGGATGGTGGGGATACGTGGAGTTGCGGTAGGGTCGGGCCTGCAGCCTCAGTCCGCCTGGGGTCCGGAACTGCTGGCCGGCTCGATCCGGGTTTCGGGTGGGGAGGGGTGTGGGTTCGCCTTAAAGTCCCAGGCAACCAACCTGGAGTCCAAGGAGGAAGGATGGTGGGGATACGTGGAGTTGCGGTAGGGTCGGGCCTGCAGCCTCAGTCCGCCTGGGGTCCGGAACTGCTGGCCGGCTCGATCCGGGTTTCGGGTGGGGAGGGGTGTGGGTTCGCCTTAAAGTCCCAGGCAACCAACCTGGAGTCCAAGGAGGAAGGATGGTGGGGATACGTGGAGTTGCGGTAGGGTCGGGCCTGCAGCCTCAGTCCGCCTGGGGTCCGGAACTGCTGGCCGGCTCGATCCGGGTTTCGGGTGGGGAGGGGTGTGGGTTCGCCTTAAAGTCCCAGGCAACCAACCTGGAGTCCAAGGAGGAAGGATGGTGGGGATACGTGGAGTTGCGGTAGGGTCGGGCCTGCAGCCTCAGTCCGCCTGGGGTCCGGAACTGCTGGCCGGCTCGATCCGGGTTTCGGGTGGGGAGGGGTGTGGGTTCGCCTTAAAGTCCCAGGCAACCAACCTGGAGTCCAAGGAGGAAGGATGGTGGGGATACGTGGAGTTGCGGTAGGGTCGGGCCTGCAGCCTCAGTCCGCCTGGGGTCCGGAACTGCTGGCCGGCTCGATCCGGGTTTCGGGTGGGGAGGGGTGTGGGTTCGCCTTAAAGTCCCAGGCAACCAACCTGGAGTCCAAGGAGGAAGGATGGTGGGGATACGTGGAGTTGCGGTAGGGTCGGGCCTGCAGCCTCAGTCCGCCTGGGGTCCGGAACTGCTGGCCGGCTCGATCCGGGTTTCGGGTGGGGAGGGGTGTGGGTTCGCCTTAAAGTCCCAGGCAACCAACCTGGAGTCCAAGGAGGAAGGATGGTGGGGATACGTGGAGTTGCGGTAGGGTCGGGCCTGCAGCCTCAGTCCGCCTGGGGTCCGGAACTGCTGGCCGGCTCGATCCGGGTTTCGGGTGGGGAGGGGTGTGGGTTCGCCTTAAAGTCCCAGGCAACCAACCTGGAGTCCAAGGAGGAAGGATGGTGGGGATACGTGGAGTTGCGGTAGGGTCGGGCCTGCAGCCTCAGTCCGCCTGGGGTCCGGAACTGCTGGCCGGCTCGATCCGGGTTTCGGGTGGGGAGGGGTGTGGGTTCGCCTTAAAGTCCCAGGCAACCAACCTGGAGTCCAAGGAGGAAGGATGGTGGGGATACGTGGAGTTGCGGTAGGGTCGGGCCTGCAGCCTCAGTCCGCCTGGGGTCCGGAACTGCTGGCCGGCTCGATCCGGGTTTCGGGTGGGGAGGGGTGTGGGTTCGCCTTAAAGTCCCAGGCAACCAACCTGGAGTCCAAGGAGGAAGGATGGTGGGGATACGTGGAGTTGCGGTAGGGTCGGGCCTGCAGCCTCAGTCCGCCTGGGGTCCGGAACTGCTGGCCGGCTCGATCCGGGTTTCGGGTGGGGAGGGGTGTGGGTTCGCCTTAAAGTCCCAGGCAACCAACCTGGAGTCCAAGGAGGAAGGATGGTGGGGATACGTGGAGTTGCGGTAGGGTCGGGCCTGCAGCCTCAGTCCGCCTGGGGTCCGGAACTGCTGGCCGGCTCGATCCGGGTTTCGGGTGGGGAGGGGTGTGGGTTCGCCTTAAAGTCCCAGGCAACCAACCTGGAGTCCAAGGAGGAAGGATGGTGGGGATACGTGGAGTTGCGGTAGGGTCGGGCCTGCAGCCTCAGTCCGCCTGGGGTCCGGAACTGCTGGCCGGCTCGATCCGGGTTTCGGGTGGGGAGGGGTGTGGGTTCGCCTTAAAGTCCCAGGCAACCAACCTGGAGTCCAAGGAGGAAGGATGGTGGGGATACGTGGAGTTGCGGTAGGGTCGGGCCTGCAGCCTCAGTCCGCCTGGGGTCCGGAACTGCTGGCCGGCTCGATCCGGGTTTCGGGTGGGGAGGGGTGTGGGTTCGCCTTAAAGTCCCAGGCAACCAACCTGGAGTCCAAGGAGGAAGGATGGTGGGGATACGTGGAGTTGCGGTAGGGTCGGGCCTGCAGCCTCAGTCCGCCTGGGGTCCGGAACTGCTGGCCGGCTCGATCCGGGTTTCGGGTGGGGAGGGGTGTGGGTTCGCCTTAAAGTCCCAGGCAACCAACCTGGAGTCCAAGGAGGAAGGATGGTGGGGATACGTGGAGTTGCGGTAGGGTCGGGCCTGCAGCCTCAGTCCGCCTGGGGTCCGGAACTGCTGGCCGGCTCGATCCGGGTTTCGGGTGGGGAGGGGTGTGGGTTCGCCTTAAAGTCCCAGGCAACCAACCTGGAGTCCAAGGAGGAAGGATGGTGGGGATACGTGGAGTTGCGGTAGGGTCGGGCCTGCAGCCTCAGTCCGCCTGGGGTCCGGAACTGCTGGCCGGCTCGATCCGGGTTTCGGGTGGGGAGGGGTGTGGGTTCGCCTTAAAGTCCCAGGCAACCAACCTGGAGTCCAAGGAGGAAGGATGGTGGGGATACGTGGAGTTGCGGTAGGGTCGGGCCTGCAGCCTCAGTCCGCCTGGGGTCCGGAACTGCTGGCCGGCTCGATCCGGGTTTCGGGTGGGGAGGGGTGTGGGTTCGCCTTAAAGTCCCAGGCAACCAACCTGGAGTCCAAGGAGGAAGGATGGTGGGGATACGTGGAGTTGCGGTAGGGTCGGGCCTGCAGCCTCAGTCCGCCTGGGGTCCGGAACTGCTGGCCGGCTCGATCCGGGTTTCGGGTGGGGAGGGGTGTGGGTTCGCCTTAAAGTCCCAGGCAACCAACCTGGAGTCCAAGGAGGAAGGATGGTGGGGATACGTGGAGTTGCGGTAGGGTCGGGCCTGCAGCCTCAGTCCGCCTGGGGTCCGGAACTGCTGGCCGGCTCGATCCGGGTTTCGGGTGGGGAGGGGTGTGGGTTCGCCTTAAAGTCCCAGGCAACCAACCTGGAGTCCAAGGAGGAAGGATGGTGGGGATACGTGGAGTTGCGGTAGGGTCGGGCCTGCAGCCTCAGTCCGCCTGGGGTCCGGAACTGCTGGCCGGCTCGATCCGGGTTTCGGGTGGGGAGGGGTGTGGGTTCGCCTTAAAGTCCCAGGCAACCAACCTGGAGTCCAAGGAGGAAGGATGGTGGGGATACGTGGAGTTGCGGTAGGGTCGGGCCTGCAGCCTCAGTCCGCCTGGGGTCCGGAACTGCTGGCCGGCTCGATCCGGGTTTCGGGTGGGGAGGGGTGTGGGTTCGCCTTAAAGTCCCAGGCAACCAACCTGGAGTCCAAGGAGGAAGGATGGTGGGGATACGTGGAGTTGCGGTAGGGTCGGGCCTGCAGCCTCAGTCCGCCTGGGGTCCGGAACTGCTGGCCGGCTCGATCCGGGTTTCGGGTGGGGAGGGGTGTGGGTTCGCCTTAAAGTCCCAGGCAACCAACCTGGAGTCCAAGGAGGAAGGATGGTGGGGATACGTGGAGTTGCGGTAGGGTCGGGCCTGCAGCCTCAGTCCGCCTGGGGTCCGGAACTGCTGGCCGGCTCGATCCGGGTTTCGGGTGGGGAGGGGTGTGGGTTCGCCTTAAAGTCCCAGGCAACCAACCTGGAGTCCAAGGAGGAAGGATGGTGGGGATACGTGGAGTTGCGGTAGGGTCGGGCC
Source organism: Tupaia belangeri chinensis (assembly GCF_000334495.1). NCBI lineage: Eukaryota > Metazoa > Chordata > Mammalia > Scandentia > Tupaiidae > Tupaia > Tupaia belangeri. Next base: position 2,318,614 of record NW_006204388.1, read on the forward strand.
TGCAGCCTCAGTCCGCCTGGGGTCCGGAACTGCTGGCCGGCTCGATCCGGGTTTCGGGTGGGGAGGGGTGTGGGTTCGCCTTAAAGTCCCAGGCAACCAACCTGGAGTCCAAGGAGGAAGGATGGTGGGGATACGTGGAGTTGCGGTAGGGTCGGGCCTGCAGCCTCAGTCCGCCTGGGGTCCGGAACTGCTGGCCGGCTCGATCCGGGTTTCGGGTGGGGAGGGGTGTGGGTTCGCCTTAAAGTCCCAGGCAACCAACCTGGAGTCCAAGGAGGAAGGATGGTGGGGATACGTGGAGTTGCGGTAGGGTCGGGCCTGCAGCCTCAGTCCGCCTGGGGTCCGGAACTGCTGGCCGGCTCGATCCGGGTTTCGGGTGGGGAGGGGTGTGGGTTCGCCTTAAAGTCCCAGGCAACCAACCTGGAGTCCAAGGAGGAAGGATGGTGGGGATACGTGGAGTTGCGGTAGGGTCGGGCCTGCAGCCTCAGTCCGCCTGGGGTCCGGAACTGCTGGCCGGCTCGATCCGGGTTTCGGGTGGGGAGGGGTGTGGGTTCGCCTTAAAGTCCCAGGCAACCAACCTGGAGTCCAAGGAGGAAGGATGGTGGGGATACGTGGAGTTGCGGTAGGGTCGGGCCTGCAGCCTCAGTCCGCCTGGGGTCCGGAACTGCTGGCCGGCTCGATCCGGGTTTCGGGTGGGGAGGGGTGTGGGTTCGCCTTAAAGTCCCAGGCAACCAACCTGGAGTCCAAGGAGGAAGGATGGTGGGGATACGTGGAGTTGCGGTAGGGTCGGGCCTGCAGCCTCAGTCCGCCTGGGGTCCGGAACTGCTGGCCGGCTCGATCCGGGTTTCGGGTGGGGAGGGGTGTGGGTTCGCCTTAAAGTCCCAGGCAACCAACCTGGAGTCCAAGGAGGAAGGATGGTGGGGATACGTGGAGTTGCGGTAGGGTCGGGCCTGCAGCCTCAGTCCGCCTGGGGTCCGGAACTGCTGGCCGGCTCGATCCGGGTTTCGGGTGGGGAGGGGTGTGGGTTCGCCTTAAAGTCCCAGGCAACCAACCTGGAGTCCAAGGAGGAAGGATGGTGGGGATACGTGGAGTTGCGGTAGGGTCGGGCCTGCAGCCTCAGTCCGCCTGGGGTCCGGAACTGCTGGCCGGCTCGATCCGGGTTTCGGGTGGGGAGGGGTGTGGGTTCGCCTTAAAGTCCCAGGCAACCAACCTGGAGTCCAAGGAGGAAGGATGGTGGGGATACGTGGAGTTGCGGTAGGGTCGGGCCTGCAGCCTCAGTCCGCCTGGGGTCCGGAACTGCTGGCCGGCTCGATCCGGGTTTCGGGTGGGGAGGGGTGTGGGTTCGCCTTAAAGTCCCAGGCAACCAACCTGGAGTCCAAGGAGGAAGGATGGTGGGGATACGTGGAGTTGCGGTAGGGTCGGGCCTGCAGCCTCAGTCCGCCTGGGGTCCGGAACTGCTGGCCGGCTCGATCCGGGTTTCGGGTGGGGAGGGGTGTGGGTTCGCCTTAAAGTCCCAGGCAACCAACCTGGAGTCCAAGGAGGAAGGATGGTGGGGATACGTGGAGTTGCGGTAGGGTCGGGCCTGCAGCCTCAGTCCGCCTGGGGTCCGGAACTGCTGGCCGGCTCGATCCGGGTTTCGGGTGGGGAGGGGTGTGGGTTCGCCTTGGGGATGCGTGGAGTTTCAGTAGGGTCGGGCCTGCAGCCTCAGTCCGCCTGGTGTCCCGAACTGCTATGCTTGGTATTCTTACAGTGCTTCCACATTCAGACTCACAGAACATCTTAATTAGGATCAAATATGCCACTAAACATTGCTCCTTACCAAATATGTAATTTCACAGCAAAAATAAATAAGGCAATTACTTATAGTCATAGTAGTCGCTGTTTCTCCATTTCCCTGTTGCAGCTATCCTTATAAGATATATAAATGGCCCATTAAGTAATTGTTATCACGTCACATGGAAGACCAAATCCTGTGAGGTTCGGGTGATAGCCTACAAGATCTGAAATATGTTTTGAAATATGCTATTTCTTCTATAACCATGTTTTTTTGTTTGTTTGTTTGTTTGTTAAGAATTATTTATTTAGTTTTACTTATTGCTTTTGTCACATTATTTTAAAATTTGCTATAGGGCATGTGTGTGTGCGTGTGAGAGAGGGAAAGGGAGAAAGCAAGCCACCAGGTCTGGGACTGGTCGACCATGTGGTTGGCCATGTGGGAGTCTAGCAACTTAATTACCCTACCACCTGTTGGCCCCTATGATGATCAGATTTTATAAATAGAGTTCAAAAAAGAAAATTGAGGAAGGGATGGAAGAATTAAAGTTGACCTAGATTCTGTAAGAAGAGGTATCCTGTATTGGGAAAAGTAAAAATTTGATATCAGCACATTTGCTTCCAGGAAATTTCAGACTCTTGTCTCTAAAAGAAAACTAATGTTTATGTTTTTATTGCAGGTGGCCAGCTAAGGTAATTAAAAGAAAAATACTTTCAAAATGAAATTAGCATAATGAAGCAGAGCAGTAGTACTAGTCTATCCAGCAGCTGTAAATTCTATTAATATGAATGTAGAGCTATTCCAGTATTAGTAGTTGATAGTAACATGCCATTCTGTTTTGGCTAATTGATTAGTGCTTAGTAAAATACAACATGAAAAATCATGTGTGCCAGTGATGACTTTTCAACATTCCT
>NW_006204388.1:2321329-2330491 GCF_000334495.1 Tupaia belangeri chinensis
CCCCTATTATCACTATTTTTTGTATAGTGAAATTTTAATTATTGATATCATTCTATTCTTCCTTCTGGTATTCTTTGGTATTCTTTTTTCTTTTTTTTTTTAAAGTTTTGCTCTAGGGCCCATGTGCTCACTGGAGAGAGACAGAGAGAAAGAGGAGGAAGACACAGAAAGTAAGAAATCACCTCCCCCCTCAAGTGGATGGCCTTATACATTTCTTTCTTCTTGATTCTCCTCTAGAGAATTTTGAGCACACATGCACATGTGTCCAGCATATATATATACATTTTTTTGGAGAGGTTTTTGCTATAGGGCAGGTGCGCTCGCCAGACAGACAGAGAGAGACATAGAGACAGAAAGTGAGAAATCACCCCCCAGAGGGGATGGCCACGCTGCAATCCCTTCTCCTCCATTCTCCTCTCAGGATCTTGTGCACACACGCACGCGCGCCCAGCGTAAGTTTTAAGCCACCGGGTCCAGGACACGAACCGCAGTGGACTATGTGGGAGTCCAGCAACATAGCCATTACGCTAACTGCTGGTTCCCATCCAGCATATTTTTCAAGCTACCAATCTGGGATTCAAACCAATGGATCAGCCATTAGGATCCAGCCTCCCCAACTTTTGCCATACTCTAGTATTCTTATTTTTGTAAGCTACCCATAGGTTGTAATAATAGAATTTGAAAAACTTTATTTTCTGGCTTTATTTTTAATTTTTACTACACACTATATCCTCATTGCTACAAATATAGTTACCTCCATTCTTTAAGACAATGATTGCTCAGAGAAAAATGAAGCACACATATTACCAGTCATAAATATCACTTTCAAAAGACGTTCTGTTACATTGCATGTCAAAGTGTTTCTAATCACCTCTATACATCTTCAGAATGTGATTAGACAACGCAAGCAAAAAATAATGATTTTCATAATATACCTATAATTGAAACATTATAAATCATTCAATTTATAAACTTACAGAACCTAAACATTCTGCTATTATGTAATATAATTTCAAGCCAAGGAACAATGCCATTTTTTAAATGAAGCTTTGAAAATGAATGTATTGCATGCTGCCTTGTACAGTGATACCTCAATTAACAAATATCCTGGAAACAGAACTCTTACTGAGAAGTATGCAATGGAGGAAAAAATCATCCATCATGCTAAGTAGAGCTACCTAAGAATCTATCCTCCATAAAAAAAAAAAAAAAAAAAAAAATCCCTCCATGCCTGTTTCTGTATGTCAGGGCCTAGTCAAAGATGAATAAAGCCATTTTTAAAAAACAATATAATATTTGTATTAGAAAATCCTCTCGGTCCATTATTGTACTGCTCACAGCTACCTGTGACTGGGTGATTAAAGCATCAGATTTTTATTGACTCATAATTCTGTCGGCTGAAAAGTCTGCTTGTGTAGAACTGACATCAGGATAGCCTACGACAGCAGCACAGATGATGGCAGGCACTTGTGAAGAGGATCTAGCTATGGGCAGTGCTCTCTCTTTTATAAGATCCAGGCCTTCGGAGAATTAACCCTGTCTCCTGAGACCTAGAGCTCACCGGGTCCTGAGACATGCGAGTATAGCCTCTATAACTGTGATTACCATCATGCAGTTACAGGCTCCTAAACATCACCTTCTCCTCACACCAACTTCCTAAACATGAAGCTTTAGGGAACAAACCACTATCCAAACCATAATATCCTCCTTTTTAATATTCTGTTTTCTTAGAAATTTCTGGGGACTAGTCCCAGAAATGGAAGTGCCTAATCTTTTGTGCCTCTTTCCATTAAAATTAAGAAAGGTCTGAAAATTGGTGATCTATTCTTATGTATTGACTAGCTCCCCTAACTAAATCTTAATCATCATTCATTGTTACCTTATTTAAATAATAAGTTATTTAAATGGAGGTTACCTCATTTAAGTAGAGTTAATTTTTAACTCTAGTTTCCTCCAATTTTGTTAAGAAAGAATATTCCAGTACTTTCCTTGACCTAAAATAGAAACTCTACTCAATGAACGGTAGATACTCTGTTTACTACTCACCTCATTTATGAAGACTAATTCTGTGGTGGTTCTGAAAAGGAAATATCGCAGTGTATCAGTGCATTTGAGAAAGAAGGAAACCATGACTTTAATTCTCTTTTTAACTGCCATTACGCTTCTGCACATGGATGTGGGGGGGTGAAATGAGCAGATGGGCATGAACGGATAATTGAACAGGACATATTGTTTTTGCAACAGGCTTACTCTTTTAAGTGAAAACTGTTTTTTTTGTCCAAATGCCTGCTTTAAGTTCCAGAAGTTTAAGGCTGGGCCAAATTTGGGGGCTCAAAGGAAGTAGAGAAGCCTATCCACAGTCTGGCCAAGTCTAACTAACAGGTATTTTGTCCAGATTGGTGAGAGAGGGTGAGCAATTCAGCTAACCATTTACAAGACAAATAATGGAAATGTGGAGGATCTGCACCTGGGTTTGTCGTAAGTAAACATGGAATTCATTCAGGAAGCTAATCTAAGTCATGTAGGGGAAAGGTAGCTCTTTGCAGTAGGTCATTTCCTGGAACATAAAAAGATGGATGGTTTTCTTAATCAATACTGTTTTGCAGAAGCAAAAGACTCAGGAAAAGTTTAGCACTGTCAGTCCTTAGTATCTCCTTTTAAAGAAAAACTAAAAATCGGAACCAGCAGTTAGCGTAATGGCTACATCGCTGGACTCCCACATAGTCGACTGCGGTTCGCGTCCCGGACTTGGTGGCTTAAAACTCACGCCAGGCGCGTGTGCATACGTGCCCAAGATCCCGAGAGGAGAATGGAGGAGAAGGGATTGTGGTGTGACCATCCCCCCTGGGTGGTGATTTCTCGCTTTCTGTCTCTCTGTCTCTGTCTGTCTGGTGAGCGCACGCGCCCTATAGCGAAAATCTCTCCAAAAAAAAGAAAAACTACAAATGTAAAAGGATGGTAGCCCCACTTTGAATGGTCACTCTTATACAAGTAGAGCTGGCTACAAATCTCGGGGAAACCTATGGATCATGGGTTCACATGATCAACTGTATTGCACCAGCTGCTGCACTTGGGAACAGTTTGGGATTATTAGAGAATTTCAACCTCAGGCAAAGTCACCAGCAGTTCAAGTGATACCTGAGTTAATCTGGATATGATATTTAACAGGAAATAAAGGGTACGTGAAAGCTCTTTTCAATTTTTTTATAAAAAGAGAATTTTTGCTATAGGGCATGTGTACTCACCAGAGAGACAGAGAGAAGCAGGGAGACAGAAAGTGAGAAATCACTCCCTGGGAGAGTTGGCCACACAATTCCTTCTCTTCCATTCTCCTCCCAGGATCTTGGGCATGCACACACACACAGGTCTGATGTGAGTTTTAAGCCACCAGGTCCGGGACTCGAATCACGGTCAACTACATGAGTCCAGCGATGTAACCATTACATCATCTGCTGGTCCCTTCACTGTCTATGTCTTCAGTGTCTTAGTGTTCCTTCATTGAAATGAACTAATCAGATAAATAGAGAGCAGCCTTCCATCTGCTGGATGTTTCTAATATAAGGTTAGTATACTTATCCTTAGGCTTTTTGTGAAGATTTGAGATACTACGCAGTGATAATGGTTCAGATAAGAGCAGAAAGCTTGTGGTAGAAATATTTGTCATATTAAAGTAATCTAACTCTCTAAATAGCCCAAATAAGTGACTTTCTAACATTTGTTTCTTTTTGTCAAGAAATATTGAAAAGATGACAAATGGAAAAACTGAGCACCTACCTTTTGCCAGGTACTGGAAAACCGCAAACAAGGATGAGTGAGACGCTTTCTGCCAAGAGCTGCAAGGCAGAGGGGAGATGGGAGTGGCAGTGGATTTGGAAAAAACACACACCCAGACATGCAAGTGGAGAAAAGTGGAGATCAGGTGGACCAGGAATCTCTGATGGATATCACTGCTGCACTGAGCCATTTCCAGGTTTATTCTTTAAAGTTTGTTTGTTTGTTTACTTATTGATTTATTTTAAGAGAGGTTTTTGCTATAGGGCACGTGAGTTTGCTGGAGAGACAGAAAGTGAGAAATCATCCCCCAGAGGAGATGGCTATGCTGCAATCTCGTCTCCTCCCGTCCCCTCTCAGGATTTTGGGCATACATACACATGCACCCAGCATGAGTTTTTAAGCTGCCAGGTCCAGGACTTGAACCATAGTCGATTATGTGGGAGTCCAACCATGTAACCATTATGTATCTGCTGGTCTCCCCAGGTTTGTTCTTTTATAGGGCAATGGGGGAGAGGGTAGCAGAAGGTAAAGCCAGGTGTTATTTATTTTTGACTGTAGTTGTAGAGCATTTTGCATCTTGTGGTTCTAAATAAGCCTCACCTGGCATTCTTTGGCAGAACTATAATTTCCTTTAACTCTGCTGGCTGAACAGCATTGACCCAAGTGAGAAAGTCTGTGTTCTGTTATACTTTAAAGTTCACCATTGTTCACTCAGGTTTGGCCCCTCCCTAGTTTTTCTCTGTCTGCCATGATTTTATGGTATAATAGAGAGAGCTAACATTTAAAATTTGCTTATTTCCCAAGGCTACAAGTACAAAAGACTCTTCCTGAAATACAGGAAAAAAACTGTAACAGCCCCTGAGAAGACTAGGGGCACCCTCACACAGAAGTGATATTTCAATAAAATGCTGTAAGATGAATGGAAATTAGTCAGGGTGAGAGGTTCTTTCAGGAACTATAAACAGCAGTTGTAGAGACAAGAAAATCATAAAGCGTGTTATACTTGAGGACCCACTGGTCTTCTAGGTGACAGAGAGTAGGTATTGTGAAGAAATGGTTAGCCATAAGGATATAAAGCAATAAGCAATGTATATCTAAAAAGGATGACTTCAGAAACCCTGTTTCAGAATTTTCTGGACTGACATAAAAATGAAAATGTATGGTCTCTAATTGAGACCTGTCATAAAAGACCATCCTTGAAGTGAAGATCTAAAATCTGTGACTTTAAGCAAATATCCAAGAAGTCTGATATACTGGAAAGCATAATACTCACTGCTATGGAGATTGACAAATTTGGATGAAGAGGTTCATATCTACTAGACTATAGAGAATAACGTCATTCTGTTGGTATTTGGGAAATAATGACAGTTTTAAAGTAATAAACTGACTGCACGTTCAACACAACAAGACACTACACCACTGCAATGTAAATGACAAATAAGGACAGGGACTCGGGAGACGATACAATAATAATAATAACAATCAAGTAAATTGTGATGACTGCAGTCTAAGCAGGAGATGTCATTAGCGTTGAGGGTTTAACTAAAGTACAGAGGGAAAGATCTGGAAGACACTTAATGGGTATAATTGGGCACATGTTTGAGCAGTTGGACATGCAGGATGAAGTGAAAGAGTCAGGAATAATTCAGAGGATTTTTGCTTTGGTCACTTGTACAGATGGTCCACGGCATATAATGGTTCACATTACGATTTTTCAGCTTTCTGGTGGCATGAAAGTGATATTCAATCAGCAGAAATGGCACTTTAGGTGCCATTCAGTATTTTCTTTCCGGGCAGTATTTGATCATTTATTTGAGATATTCAACCCTGTATTATAACATAGGTTTTGTGTTAGATAATTATGCCCAATTATAGGTTTGTGTGAGTGTTTTGAGCATGATCAAAGTGAGCTAGGCTAAGATATCATTTTCAGTAGATTAGGTATATAAAGTATATTTTGGGGGGACCAGCAGTTGGTGTAATGGCTATGTCTCTAGACTCCCATGTAATTGACGGTGGTTCAAGTCCTGGACCTGGTGGCCTAAAACTCATGCTGGGTGCGTGTGCATTCATGCCCAATATCATGAAAGGGGAATGGAGGAGAAGAAATTGCAGCATGGTCATTCCCCTGGGGGGGTGATTTCTCACTTTCTGTCTCTCTCTGTCTCTCTCTGACTTTCTGGCGAGTGCACGTGCCCTATAGCAAAATCCTCTAAAAAAAAAAGTGTATTTTTTGATCAATGATATTTTCGACTTACAATGGGTTTATCAGGATGTAACTTCATAAAAGTGTGTATACATTATTGCACATATCTATGCATTAAATACTTCATACACATCACATTGTATAATATTTGAACAGCTGTGAGGGAGGAAAGACTTTTAACATTTAATTTATCTCTTTTATATGAGATGAGAGTCTTTAAAACATTCTCAGGTTGTCCTAAATTCAAATGATACATTGCCTAACAATAAGTTCCAGTGACAGGATTCAAACGTAAGCTGGCTGAGTCCAGACTCTACACTTAGACTGCTACACTCATGGTTTCCCCATAGAAGTATTAGAGCATTGTTTAGGAAGGGAAGCATTACCTGGGTCTTGCCTTGGCACACGTTTTGTTTGTTTGTTTGTTTGTTTGGGTTTTGTTTTGTTTTGTTTTCTTTGAGAGGTTTTTGCTCCTTGGCACACATTTTGAAGGCTTCACTAAGGAAGCCTACGGCATTGACTTGTGTGTCAGATTCTTTAATAAGGACAATAGATTGTTTCTCTGCACAGTCTAGTCTTCAGCCTGCCTCTATATTAACTACAAAGTTCCCCCTGTTATGAGGTTAAAAATTAAGGATTGGTCTTTCTTCAAATAATATAGTGTAAGAAAAATTGCTCTCTTTAGAAGCACTGCTTCTGTCCCTGTGGGAATGGCATAATGTTTTCTTCAGAGAACATAATCTTTCATTTAACAAAACGTATTGGTAGATTTTGAGCAGGGAAAGTGATATGCCCCGTGTCTCCCTGCACCTAAAGTAGAATAACAAGAGGCAATACGTTTCATTGCCTTCTTTTATCCTATTCAACTTACTGTTCTGTAAAGAAAATAAAGAGGAATTGGGAACTGTGGAGGAAGAAGACAGAAAGAGGGGTCAACAGGAGCAAGTGAAGGTATGAAGAAAAAGTTCTCAGTGGCTAGATGACCAAAGAGTATTGAATATCCAATTTTACCTTTGCCATGTGATGCTGTTGTATTACCCTGACCCTGTCAGACCAAGTGTTTCACACCACTAGGGAGTTTCCACAGTGCTATCGTGAATAAAGGAAGAGAGTATGTCCCATGAAAGAGCAAATGTAGATTAAACAGCATAGTACTCTAAGAGATGATCATGATCTTGTAAACTCCTAAGAACTTAAGAAAAAAAAAAATGAGTGGACTTGGAAAATTTACATACAAATGTCTTAAAAGCCTGAATTTCATGTCCAATAGGATATTCAGAGTTCATTCAGTGTTTGTGTTTATGTATGTTTTGTTTTGTTTTTCAGTTGTGTAGCATAATAAATGAATTGAGGGAAGGAAATTGGGTAAGGAGACCAAAAAACAAAACAAAACAAATGGAAAGTGAAACATGGAAACTGAAACATATCTGGTGCCAGGGCAACTGAAAACTGAGGGAGCAACACATGGGGTATAAGAGGTTTAAGAAGGTGATATAAGGAAATGTAAGAAACATTGCTAGGGATCATGAATTAAATTGCTTCAAAGTTTTTATAAAGAGAATATAAAGTAACATGCTGATTTAATTTAATTTTCCAAGCAGGAAAACCCTTCTAGGATTTAGAAGGAAATTTATAACCTTTATTTTCCTGATTCTCTTGACTCTAGGGCTTGAAATGCAATTTATGCTCTGCCAATAAGGTGCATCTGAGTATGATCTGGAAGGTGGGAAGGAGATAGAAGTCATATTGTATTTTTTTGGCAGTGGTGGTGACATTCATGAACTTCAACAGATATGAGATTTGTGTGTAGGTTTTAATGTGATCATTAAAACCTGGTCAGCTGCAGTGGTAGTGGTAACAATGCTCTCTGATGATGATGAAGCCAAATGGGAAATCCTAGGCTCATGTTCAAAGGTCTCCTGTCCATATCTGGCACAGAAAAACATACATATGATACAAAAGTAGATCACAGCATGAAGACTTTGTAGGGGATGCCCTCACCTCTCTCTCTCTCACTGTCCTCTCTCTCTCTCTCTCTCTCTCATAAAACAAACAAATAAGAAAAGCATAGCTTCTTGTCCTGTTTGGCAGACTCTTGTAACCACCTGCCTCTCCACATGACATCTGTAGTAGTAAACCTGAAAGCTAGTGGAAGTTTCCCCTGTGTTTGCATCTTTAGTCCATCCAACCATTTTTGTGAACAATTAATTCTCTGTGTTATATCCCTGTCTGCTAAAAATACTTAGAGTAAGTTCTGTACCCTGAATGAACCTTGGATTTGCAGTTGACAATGTTGAATTTTGTCTGAGCCTTTGTGTGCCTAGGAAACAGCAATAGTTAAAAAACCTTTTACCCTTTAGTTTCAAATACTCTTTCTGTTACATATTCTAAGGTAAAAAACCTTTCTCCATTCTTCCTCTTGACTTCCATAAAACTTCTGATGATTCCTTTGTTTGCCTGGGACAAGGGATATTGTCTTATATAGCCTTGCTTAGATGCATAGCTTAAAGAAACTTTGTAATACTCAAATGTCACAGTGGGTTAAAAATGACTTTGGAGCAACTTTACTCTAAGGTAGGATTTCTATTCTGATTTTTAATGCTTATACTGAAATGACTTTTTTTGGCCATCAGAATGTCATTCACTAAAATACAAGTCATTCCAAAACTATGTGAGCAGATAATATTATTTTTTGAGCTTCTTCTTTTTTTCTTTCTTTTTTTTTTTTTTAGAGAGATTTTTGATAAAGGGCACATGTGTTCACCGAAGAGAGAGAGAGACAGAAGGTGAGAAATCATCCCCTCTCCCCCCCGGGGGAATGGCCACTCCGCAATTCCTTCTCCTCCTTCTCTTCTCAGGATCTTGGGCATGCACACGCACTTGGAGTGAGTTTAAGCCACTGGGTCTGGGACTCCAACTGTGGTGGACTACATGGGAGCCCAGCGACATGGCCATTACGCTAACTGCTCGTCCCATCTCTTGCTATTCTTTCTACCTTCCCTTCTTCCTCCCCACCCCATTCCACACTGTCTTCAGCATCCATAAGAATTTTCACTGCTTTTATGTCCTCCAATATTTCAATCTTTACCATAAAGTGCAGATAGTCGGTAAATATGAAGTGGATACAAATGATATCTTTTATATTTTAGCTTGCTTCACTCAGCAATAGATCTTCCATATTT
>NW_006204388.1:2330599-2360200 GCF_000334495.1 Tupaia belangeri chinensis
TATTGGACCTATAAAAAAAAAAAAAAAAAAACCTTTTGCTTGCATTTGTCCTAGAGCAGGTAACTTATCTCTAAAATTTAGGTACTCTAAAAAAGAAAAATATTGGGTCATTGAAAAAGTCATGATGCGTTTTGCACGGAATAACATAGAATAAATAATGACTTTTCTGATGACCCAATAATTCACTGGCATTTTGGATAATACATGTCAAACATGGAACTCTTATTTAGAAAGGAAAATGACATGTTTGCATATTAATATACATGTCCTCTGTGAGTATGCTTATCTAGCAAAAAATCCAGATTTTATTTTTTTAATTAATTTTTTTTGAGAGGATTTTTGCTATAGGGCGTGTGTGCTCACCAGACAGAGACAGAAAGATAGAAAGTGAGAAATCACCCCCCAGGGGGGATGGCCATGCCACAATCCATTCTCCTCCGTTCTCCTCTTGGGATCCTGGGCATGCACGCACATGTGCTTGGCATGTGCCACTGGGTCCAGGACGCAAACCATGGTCGACTACATGGGAGTCCAGTGACATAACCATTACGCTAACTGCTGGTACTCCAGATTTTATTTTTAACATAAACAAGTTTACCTTTATAATTATAGTCTAAAATAAATATTTTTACTAATTACATTCATTTTGTCTTTCTTTTTAAAATAATTTTCAAAATAAACAATAAATGTCCATTGGAATTAGAGACCATAATAGGATATTCATGGCATTTCACACTTAAAATAAGGTTAAATCTTCTACTTCTTTACTACAGGAATTTATTCTGTTATACCCCTGTATTTTCACTAAATAAGCCCAGCTCTGTATCCAACTCATAACAGCTAATTTTCCCCATCAGTGATTCTTTCTTTCACATGTGCATAAATTATGGCTGAAGTTCTAAATAGTGGGTGACAAGAGCGCAATGCAAAGAACTATGAGAAATGAAAAAACACACGGATTTTGTGTTGTTAAATATCTCCAGGCTTTCTAGACAGAAAAGAAAATGAAGGTACATTGGTTAGCATAGGCTTGTTTATGCTGTTGTAACACCACCATTCTCAGTGGCTTAAAATCTGTGGTTTTATTTCCTGTTTATGTTACATGTCCATTGTAGGTCAGCAAGAAAGTTAGTGTCCCAAGGCAGGGCATGAAGCAACATTATGTCAAATGCAGTAAGTTACCATTCCAGAGTGAGAGAAGGGCTCTAAAAGTCTCATATAGGCAATTAAATGCTATCGCAGAGTCGCTTTCACTCGGTGACTTGTTTCATGGCCTCGCCTAATCCTAAATTGTGTCTGAATAGTAGAAGGAAGAAAACCAGAAATATTTGGCATGAGTCACCATTAATGACCCCTCCATTAACAGAAGAAGGCAGTAAATTCCACAAGGTTTTAGTGAATGGCATTATTTGGGTTATGCAATCATTTTGGTTCCTTCTCATATGTAACATTTGAGTTATACTTAAATTTGAAGCAGTTTAGAAAGATTGGCATCTTTTACAATATTTGAGAGATAATCAGTATCAACAAAGAGTCTTTAATGAGATTGTTTTTATACTACTGAATTTCATGTTCTTATTGTAGAATCTCTTGTGTATTTATGGAATATCCAATTATATCAGGTACTCAAATACTATGAAGATAAATCAGTCATGCTTGTACATTCAAGGAACTTCCATTTTCCTATAGGAAATTCAGCATACATTATTATTATTATTTTCAAATTTTATTTATCTTAATTTTATTTATTCATTCATTTATTTTAATTTGACCAGAAAGAGCCATGGGGGGAGGGTGAGTGAGAAAGCAAGCCACCCAGGTCTGGGAATCAAACTGTGGTCAGCCATGTGGGAGTGTCTAGTGCCTTAACCATCACACTGCCTTTTGGATCTACATACATTGTTATTATAAACTAGTAAATGTGAGAATTTGAATGGGGAAGAGGTTATTTTGGGCTAAACAGGGAAATGGTGGTAGAAAATATTTTTTTTCAGGTCTTATGGCATGAGTAGTGTTTGAATATTTGTAGGAGGTAGACAGTTGGGACCAGAAGTTAGCATAATGGCTATGTCACTGGACTCCCATGTAGTCGACTGCGGTTTGAGTCCCAGACCCAGTGGCTTAAACTCACTCCAGGTGCGTGTGTGTGCTTGCCCAGGATCCCAAGAGGAGAAGGAATTATGGCATGACCCATCCACCCTAGGGGGTGATTTCTCACTTTCTGTCTCTCTGTCTCTCTCTCTCCATGCCTTTCTGGCAAGCACATGTGCCCTATAGTAAAAACCTTAAAAAAAAAAAATCATGACAGTTAAGATAATAACTGTTATGGGGCCAGCAGGTGGCATGTTGGTTAAGGTGCTGGATCTCACATGGCTGGCTGTATGGTTAAGTCTCATATTAGGTGGCTTGAAAACATGCTGGGTGTGTGTGTGCATGCATGACCCAAATCCCCAAAGAGGAAGGGCAGAGAAAAGATTGAGGTGTGGTCATCCCACTGGGGAGTGATGTCTCACTTTCTCTGTCTCTCACTCTCTCTAGCAAGCACGTGTGCCCTATGACAAAAATGTAAAAAATGAAAAAAAGAGAGTAACTGTTATGAAAGACATGCTATAGAAACATCTGTGGCTGGAGTATTTCACCTATTTGAGGAATTGAAGAGGACTTTCTGGAGGGAAATACAATTATTTTACTTCTGTTCTAATGTTGTCTGCATCCACGTTTAATGATTGTAATTTTCTCTCTATTGTCTATAGTAAGGAAGGCAGGAGAGGTGTAAGTGGGTAAGCTACAATTCTAGAAAACAGTTTTTATTTTGCTAAGTATATCAGTCAGGGTTCTTGATTACATACAATAGAATCTAAGTCTAGTTTATTAAAGCATAAAATGAATTTACTGGAAAATTTTCAAGTAGCTCACAAAATCACAAGGAAGGTTGAAGAAACAGATGAATAAAATGAGCAGAAATAAGGGTGGTTTTATAGCAGAATTGCTGCCCAAATTATTCTGTAATATTGGCTTGGTGACATCCCCACTGCCCCTGCAGTAGCACCCTCTAATGGTACTGGTATTTTGTCAGTAAACGGAAAGTACTGAACTCGGACACAGCTGCCACTGGGAACCCGATACTGCTGCCACAACAGTCCATCCACTCCAGGATGGACTCCTCATTTTCTCTGTCACTATTCCCCAATTTAGAATACAGATATTTCCACCTTACTGCATGGAAAGTCTCCAAGGTGGCTCTTAGAATCCCTGCCTCTTGGTTTTCACATCTTTGTGTAATCCTGTTTCCTAGAGTGTGAGCAGGACCTGAGACTTACTTTTAAGTAAAAAACAAAAATGCAGGACATACATGATTACATGTATGTGACTATGTCTGGTAGGATTGTAATGCCCATGTTACAAATAAACACACTTCCATGCTGGCTTTGAGAAAACAGGCGGCCATATTGGAAAGGGATATGTGCTAAAGAGTTGAGGGTGGCCTCCAGGTAGAGCCACCAAGAAACTAAAGACCTCAGTCCAACAATCATCAAACAACCAATAACCCCTTTTGATGTCTCCAGCTGAATGTGAACTTTTAGATGGTTTATGTTTCATAACATTAAAATATACTATTCCTGGTTAGTCATCATGGTACAGCAGCAGCTGCAATGTTCCATGATACTGAAACCATAGGGAGAGGTGCTGGGTTTGCGTCCCAGCGTATCCCCGTGTACACTGGGTGTGTGGGAGTTTCATGATCCTGACTGGCTAGTGTCTGATGGTGTCGGGTCACCCCTATTGAGAGTGCCTGTCTCTCTCTCTCTTCTTTTGATTAAAAAATAAATAAACTTAAAAAAATTATTCCTTATATGATGTTTGTCATGTGTTTTTAATTTAATTATATACTTGATTTTCTTTTAACACTTTTTGTTCTAATTAGACAAAAACTTTTTGTTAAGGTCCAGGAAGAATCATTTCAGAAGATGAGTCCTGCAGCTTAATTAGTTACTAGGGATGAATTCTATTTAAGATTTATGCATCAGAGGCATAGAATCTATAATCTCCCTGTTATATGTTGATTTTGTAGAAAATCTAACTACTATGTGTCAGATCAAGATTGAGGTGGTATCAATCATGCATTAAATATGTTACTCTGTTGCAAAGTAGTGTGGAATTCTGCACTGTGCAGTAGAAGAGTGAATTACTGTATTGCTCTTGATATTGAACCACTATATATGACCCTTTTTTTTAACAAAAGCAGCTCAAATTAAATCTCATCCTGCTAAACTAGCTCATTCTTTGATCTGTACTGATTGCTTGGCATTAATTATATCAATAGCAGTTCAGAGTTTATCACATTGCTGAAGCTCATAAAATAGTGAGCATAGTTTTATTACAGGATTATTCTGCTGGGCTACTGAAGCCAGTAGAATGGAGGTGTGGCAGAGTGGGGAATGTTTAATAACACAGCTCAGTATGTGTCATGGCATCCATATTTCTTCCCAATGGGGGAGCCGCTAATGTCATAAACAGAAAATTAAAAATCAACTCTCTAGTAGGAAAAGTAAAGTTCCCTCCTGTTGCTGCAGTTTGTATAAGACAGAGGCAACTAGCAAAGAAATACACATACACAGAACAGTGTTGGAAGGCACAGCAGGATGTGTGCAAAGCACTCTAAAGGAAAGCAAGCACCAGGATTAGTTTGGAAACTACCAAAGAGGTTTTTTATTTTATTTTTAAAAATTTATTTTGGAATTATTTGCCCTTCCCCCTTTAGAAGGACAATATAGCATAAAAAGAAAATTAAAAAAGTAAAGTAGAATTACAAAAGTCTAGTCCTTGTTTTTCTAAACTCTAAACCCTCTAGAACTCAGATATAAAATATCACAAATAATAACTGAATGAAAAGATGAAGAAGCAGGCTACCCATTTTATCTCTCTCAATCAGACTTGGTGGAGTTTCTCTGGAAAGAAATGTAAGAAAAACAAAACAAAACAAAACAAAATGTAAAAAAAAAAAAAAAAAAAACTTCTGTGGCATTTTCTCAAAGCGGATTTGGCCCTGTCCAACTACATATAGAGTTACTGAGGGAGAGAATAGGAGAATATTCTATATACGCTTGAGGGTTCAAGAACAGAGAGGACTCGTAAGCTTGTCCACAGGGTAGAACTTAGAATAACCATATGCCAACATGTTTGTAGGACAAAAGCAAAGAGCAAAACTATTGAGTCATCAGAAAAGTCATGATGCATTTTTTCTTTTTGCATAGAAAAACAGAAAAAATACATGATGACTTTTGTGATGACCCAATAAGACTTCCAAAGTGGAGATGCATAAGTCATCCATAGCCTGATGGGTTTCAAATTTGCATGATGTACTTTTGTACATGGAGCATAGTGTAGTCGTGGCATGGGGATTGGGGTCCTGAAATTGGAAAGGAAGATGAGCAGAAGTCTTGGTGAATCAATGACCACAGGTCAGACAGGAACAAGCATGTGTCAATGGTTGCTAGAAAAGATAATGATAATGTAGACTTTATTGTGTTATGCTGCTCTTAACATGGCAGGACTCAAGTGCTGTATAATCCCTTCTTTCTCTAGAATATGGATTTTCACTTTCAGGTATTAATTTAATATAAATTAAGTCCATGAATATAACACACAACACTCTACTTCTTTTTCCAACTTGTGGCTTCCCCAATACTTCCCACATCCTATTGATAAGGACTTGGTGTTCAACTGGAACTTTAAAATAAAGATGACATCCTTTTAATATTTGGAAATTATAACCAAATACAAGATAGCAACATTCCAATACAAGTGAATTTAAACAAGAACATCCTGTGACTCAGAATACAGACCATGTAGGCAGAAGAATGAGAGAAGAGGATGAGAATAGAGACTTAGAGGTATAAAATCTTATTTTTTGTCATTTTCTTAAAAAGGAGAGATTTTAAAATTTTATTGGAACCCGAATCTATTAGTTTGTAGTAAGTAGTAATAATTATATACAGTAAAATAAATTGACTTTTACTTTTACATAATGAGTTGCCATTCTGAACAAGTCATTTTATCTTTGACAATGTCACTTTGCCATTTTTAGCTTGGTATTATCACTGTTATTTGACCAAAGTGTCTCTTATTTACCTTTTATGATCAGAAATGCCCTGAATAGTAAAATAAGTTAGCAATAAACCTTAGTAAATATACTTTAGCAAAACTTTTTTTTCCTTTCTGGGTTTGCAGAACACTACTATGTATGCCTTCTGGAGCCCTTGACTTAATTTGTTTGACAGAGAAGTTATTATACTCTGGCTTTCCAATTGTATATGGATGCAATTATAACTTCTCCTAAGTGTTCATATTTGAAAATAAACAGAATTTATAGGTTATTGAAGAATGGCATTGACATTCCATCTCCCCATCAGTCCTATTCTAAACACATCTGTTGAAAAACAAAAGCAAAAACAAAACAAAACAAAACAAAAAAACAACCTATTTTGATATTTAACTTAGAGCCCTGATATAAAAGCCTGATTTTTTTTTAGAAGTATTCAGAGTATAGCAGAAAGGAGTAGGGAAAAAAATGTATGTTTACTTAATAAACTTACCTACTTAGAATATAAAATTTATTTTGGTGGAGGGAAATGAAATTTTAAAATGAAAAAGAATCAGAAGAATAGAATGACTTGTCCTCCATATTTAAATGCCCCAGATAAAAGGATCTTTGAATGAAAGGAATATTCTACATAATACATGGTACACATACTTAAACAAGAATGTATTAACTTTGGATTACTGGTGGTTGGCAGGGTTAGTTATAAAGTGCATTGGCAGCTGAAACACATCTTTTTCTGATGAGCTAGAGATAGACACTTTTGAATGTGTTTCATAGTCAATGTTTAACTCAGTAATCCTTAGAGAAAGAAAACTTGAGCCCCACTAGATAACCACTAGCATCTTACCAATCATTATTTTTGGTGTGAGTATATAATGTTAAAAAAGCCTGGAAATTGAGAGACGTTTTTCAAGAAAGTTTGGTATAATAGTTTATTGATGTCTTCTGTATTCTAGAGCAAGCAAGCAAGTAGAATTCTCATCTAATTAATAGGATGAGAGCTTCAGAAGGTTAAGCATGATCTAAGATCCACTCTACTTTAGATCAGGCGTCTATCTGCCCATTGTTATTTCACTGAAGAGGTATGTGGGGCTTTTAAGCATTCAGTAGGAAGTGGGAGGTTATAGGAAGGAATAGGGAAGGGAAATAAAATTTAATTTTGTCAATTTATTGTGTAGGATGATACAGGGAAATGGAGGAAGGATACACTGTTTTTAAAGGGCAATACAATAGGGAATAAATACTAACAGAGTTATAATTCTAACACAGCCCAGGCAAGTACAAAGAGCTGCAATCTAAGTACCAGCAGTTTGGAGTTGACTTTTTTTTTTTTTTAGAATAACAAAAAATATTTTACTAAAACATAGGGATTGTAACCTTGCTGGAATCTTAGGCAAATCACATAAACTCTCTGGGCTTCAGTTTCCTCATTAGTAAAATTAGGAATTCAGATCAGATGAATTCTAGGGTTTCTGTAGATCTTTTTGGAATAAAATGCTTTTATTTTTGCTTTGAATTCTTTTGGGCAAACTTTCTATGCTAAAAATAATAAAGATTAACTTTATTCATTTCTCTCTCTCTCTTCTCTCTCGCTCGCTCTCTCTCACCAGCTGAGCTGGCCTTCTTTACAACAGAAACTCTGTAAAAGACAATCCTAGAAGCCAGCCAGTGGCCTGGTGGTTAAGGTAACTATATCTCACATGGCCTATTGTGCAGTTTCAGTCCCACACCTGGTGGCTTGAAAAACACATGTGTGTGCATGCCCAAAATCACAAGAGGGGAATGGAGAAGAATGAATTGCAGTGTGGTTATTCCCCCTGGGTAGGTGCTTACTCACTTTCACTCTTACTCTGTCTTCAGTGATCACTTGTGCCCTGAAGTAAAATGAAAAGGAAAAAAAAAAAAAGAATAGCAATTTTTGACTCTGAGTTGAAAACAAACTTAGACCATGCAGTCCACTATACCCAATGTAGCTTACGCTTACAGTGTAGTTTGTGATGTCCAATGGAGATCTGAAAGGCTATGAGTTAGTTCTCCTGGAAAATGTTTGCAAATCATTTAGAAGAAACTATTTTGTGAAAAATGGTGAAGGTCTTAGATACCTCTTTCAAATAGTGATCATACTTAATTTTCTTCTATTGCTATTAGTCCCTTCATTGGATACTAAATAAGCTTCAACTTCCACTGAGTAAATGTTCCTCATTTCTCCAGTTATTCCTCTTATGACACAGTTTCTAGATGTCTCAGGTCTATCTTAAATTTTTGTCAAAATTCTGTTCTTAAAATTTATACCTAAGTAATTGACGTGTCTATGGTTGAGCACTTGTGCTAAAATTCAAAAAACTCCACAGTCAAAAGACAGCCTAGGAGATTCATGCCCATTATAAATCCAGGATACACTGTCATCAGCCACAGGGCAGGAAATCATCATTTGCTAAAGAGACCGTGACAAGATTTTGAGATTAGAAAGAACACAACTGTGGAACTTGTTAAACAAAGGAAAAATGGTCTCATTATTGTCAAATGTATGAAACAGTAAAACTCTGGGAGAAATAACACCCATTGCAGTTAAAATAAGAGGTAATTTGAGGAAAAAGGATTTTGCTAATTTGTACTTGAACATGTTGTCATATGCACAACTGATGAGACATTTGGCTTAAATGTACAAGGCATAAATAAATACAAACATAGACCATTTATACATCCACTCTTGACGTACATGAAGAAAAGCTTATAATTTCTAAAATATCAAAGTGTTTGAATAAATATTTCCAAATACAGTGAAAATTTCAAAATGATTTATTAAGAAGGATCTTTATATACATCTTCATGGAATTTTTTAATCTGTAGGGTCATCCCCGACAAGCAACTAAAGCCACGTCCATTTTATAGTAATCTTTTAAAGTTTTTTTTTTTTCAATTTCGTAAGGATGACTCATGTTCTACGCAAATAAAAACAAAAACAAAAACAGGATTTTGTATTACAGAGGCAGAAGCTTTTCCTGTAAGCATTCCTCAAACTTTGTCACTTTTAAAACTTCATAAGTTCTTTGTGATTCCCTGTTGCCTGTGGAATACCCACTTTTAAGTCCATCTGTAAGGTGTTGGACACTTTTAGTTCACTCTTCCCTTTCACCTTCCAAGGTGACTGAGGGTCTCATGTTATTTCAGCCTTCAAATTCCCAAATATCCTAATATAACGTATTTAAATCAGGTGCTGATGAGTAATCCATTGACTGAAACACCTGGCACAGTTTCTTTCCCTCTTTAGACTTTTGAAACTAAAGAAGCAAGTTCTCTTTGCACAGTATTCCCAACATACAATCATGGGATAGGTATAGGATAATAATGATAGGCATTCCCTGTTTTTAAAAAGATAAAGAAGTGGAAGATTAAAGTGAAACACTCATTGGTTTAAAGTAAATTTGAAATCCAGCTGCAGAAAATCCATCAAAGTTCCTTGATGAGGTTTCATGACCAGGGAGCAGTTCCCTCCATGACTTTGAATTCTACCTTTGGGTAAAGGGTACTTGGTTATATACTCTCGATTTGGGTTCTGCCTTCTGAGTTATTCTCTCTTTCTCTCTCTCTCTCTTTTTTTTTTTTAATGAAAAGTAGCAAGTGTTTGCAGCGGAATGTTTTTGTCATGCCGCCCATAGAGTGTTTTTTTTTTTTTTTTTTTGAGAGATTTTCATTGTAGGGCGCGTGCGCTCACCAGACAGACAGAGAGAGACATAGAGACAGAAAGCGAGAAATCACCCCCCAGGGGGGATGGTCACGCCGCAATCCCTTCTCCTCCATTCTCCTCTCGGGATCTTGGGCACGCATGCACACACGCCTGGCGTGAGTTTTAGGCCACCGGGTCCGGGACAGGAACCGCGGTCGACTACGTGGGAGTCCAGCGACATAGCCATTACGCTAACTGCTGGTTCCCTGCCCATAGAGTTTTGAGGGTTGAATAGCCTTTTAATTTCACACTCATTCTGTTTCTTGTCTTCCAAGCTGAAAGTGTTTCTGTTGATCTAATTTTCTCAGGAATCTGGTGAACCTTGCATGGATTTCATGCGGGATACAATCCACCAGACAAAAGCCACATCCACAGATTTTTTTAAAATAATGACTTTTTTATCCTGGCCTCCTGTCAAGGTAGCTTATGGACAACAATCTCAAGCTTCCAGGGATGTCTCCTCCGTTTTGATTGAGAGGATCTGTAAGGGACGTCCTTAATCTCTTGGAATGAATACTCTGACCTTTTGATCTTTTGAGGTTTCAGCAAAGGGCTCAAAGTCACATCCTCAGCCTTTTCTTTGGAGTATGCCTCCAGACAGAAAATCTCTTAGTTTAATAGTTCTTCCCTCATACACTCTCTCTCTCCTCTACACTTTACTATAAGAAGAAAGAAGAAACCAGACAAAGCCTTCAAATCTTTGCTTAAAAATTTCCTTAGCTATATATTCAGGTTAATATCTTTCACGAATTCTGTTTGCCATATAATTGTAAGGTACAATTTCTGCCTCAATTTCATAAGGATTCATTCCTTGCTCCAATTTCCAATAATGCATCTTTCCTTTCCTTCTGAACCACGGTCAGCAACATTTTCAGCATCCATATTTCTTCTAACGGTCTATTAAGGCATTTAGGCTTTTTTTCTAGTACACACCTCAGTGTTCTCAAACATCTAGCTTCTTCTTACTATTCAATTGTAAAGATATTTCATATTTTTACTGCCAGAGTTGGACCTTAAATGCTAGAGTAAGATCCCTCTGCTGGCCACCAAAGTCTGTATAAGTTTTATATTATAATGTAACAAATTGCCACAATTTAGAAACTTAGACAATACCCACTTCTTTTTAATTTTTTTTGGAGAGATTTTTGCTATAGGGTGCGTGCGCTCGCCAGACACACAGAGAGAGACAGAGAGAGAGAGAGAAAGTGAGAAATCACCCCCCAGGGGGGATGGCCACACCACAATACCTTCTCCATTCTCCTCTCGGGATCTTGGGCACGCAAGCACACGCGCCCGGCGTGAGTTTTAAGCCACCGGGTCTGGGACACGAACCGTAGTCGACTTCGTGGGAGTCCAGCGACATAGCCATTACGCTAACTGCTGGTTCCCGACAACACCCACTTCTTAACTCACAGTTATTTAGGTCAGAAGTCTGAACAGGGTGCAAGGAGGTTCCCTGCTCAGGCTGATATCAAGGTGAGTGCTGGGGCTATCATTCTCTTCGGAGACTTAAGGTTCCCTCCAAACTCACTAGTTGTTGGAAGAAGTTTGTTCCAGTAATTGTAGGGCTGAGAGCACTCTTTCTTTGGTGGCTCTCTGCTGGAGGTCACCCTTAAGTCCTCAAGGTTACTGCTTTCCACTGACAACCGCTCCCCATGGTGGATGATGGTGGTTTGCTTTTTCCCTGGTTAGCCAGAATGCACCTCTCTGGCAACATCTGCCACAAGCTGGATACAGCTCTCTACTTTTAAAGCATTCAGGTGATCATGTCAAGTCCACCTGAATGAGCTCCCTTTTTTAAAATCAACCTTGCCATATACTATAACTGAATCACAGGAATAAAATCTATCTTTGTCACTAGGGTTAAATATAGCATGGACATTGGTAGGATGGGAAATCTTAAAGAATATCTTAGAAATCTGCCTACTGGGACTAGCAGTTAGCGTAATGGCTATGTCGCTAAACTCCCACGTAGTTGACCGTGGTTCAAGTCCTGGACCAGGTGGCTTAAACTCACACTGGGTGCGGGCCCAAGATCCCGAGAGGAGAAAGGAGGAGAAGGGATTGCGGCGTGGCCATCCCCTCTGGGGGGTGATTTCTTGCTTCCTATCTCTCTGTCTGGCAAGCACTTGCGCCCTATAGCTAAAACCTCTCCAAAAAAAAAAGGCCCTAAATAAAAACCCCCCCAAAAAAAAAAAAAAAAAAAAAAAAAAAAAAAGAAAAGAATTCTGCCTACCATAACAGTAGAATGTTAAGTAATCTCAGATAATCTTATTTACCCCAATGTCTGCCCCTTAAGGCTTACAGAAATCAGGTTTGATTCTCCTTTTCTATTTAGATATACTATCAAGGAGACAATAACAGTTAAAATATTCCCAGAACTGTTGTATTCTGAGTTCTTCCAGTTTTAAGTAATGCTTGAGAATCCCTGTGAAATCTGCATGGAGATAACAAAACTTGATTTACTAAATATAATATGACAGAAACCTAAGCTTAATATATGATCATTTATGAAAAAAGCCTTTTAAACACAAGTAATTTAACTTCTTCCAATGATCAATCTTCTTTTATTTAGAAAATTGTACTTGTAGAAATACTTAAGGAAAGAGAAAGAAAATGTTATGTTTTCATTTTATAAAGATTTGTATCTTAACAAATACAAATGTAACTAGCGGGCATCAAATGGAAAAATTGCTTTGTGTATTTAAGTGTGACAGAGGAAAACTTACAGGCCCTAGTGAAATGGCTCTCAATCTTGGCTTCCAGAAAATACCTAGAGATATTGAAAAACAAAACAAAACAATGCAAACAAACACAGAAACAAACTCCTGGGTCCTATTCCTGGAGATTCTCATTCAATTGCAGGTAATGGCCGTAATTAATCTTATATACAGCATTAGCTGTGATCCTTAGGAAGCTCACAATTGGGTTAGAAAAACTATACCTCAAATATTATCTGATTACACCTAGAATTTAATGTCAACTTTTAAAATTGAGGTTTAATACAGCTATAGGAAGGTACAAAGTCCCAAGTGGATAGCTCAGGAAATGATCCTAACTGGCTGAGGGTATGGGGAAATCACGGCTTGAGGATCCCATTTAACGTTTTTCTGTCTCACTTTCTCAAGAAATAGATAAATGAACATATATATCTATATATAAATATATACTTTTTTTTTTAAGAGGTGTTTGCGATAAGGCACTTGCACTCAACGGAGAGACAGAAACAGTGAAAGAAAAAGTGAGAAATCAGTCCCCGGCGGGGGGCGGGAAGGGGGGATGGCTATACCACAATCCCTTGTCCTCCATTCTCCTTTAGCGATCTTGGGCATGTATGCACACAGGCCTAGCATGAGTTTCAAGTCACCAGGTTCAGGATTTGAACTGCAGTTTGATATATGGGAATTCAGCAACGTAATTGCTATGCCATCTGCTGGCCACTTAAGAAATAAAATAATAATAATAATAATAATAATAATAATAAACAGCGCTTCCTCACGAAGCTTCCAATGTATTAAATACCTCCTTCCAAAAGTTAGCTATTTTCTTCTTTTCTAATCAAAGATCAGTTTTACCTATTTTGAATTTTATACAAATTAAACAGAATTTTAAAGCTCTAACTCTGGATTCTTTCACTCAACCTTGTTTTAACATAATCCATGTTTTTGTATGTGGCAGAGTTTTGTTTCTTTCCATGCTCTGTATTTCTCAGTTGTTTAAATACAGTATATTTATTTATCTGATGGTGGATAATTGAGTTATTTCCCAGTTTGGGTAATCACAAATAATGCTGCTGTAAACATTGTGGACTTACACCTATCTTCTAGGACATGAAGGCTCACATTTCTAGGTCTGGGATTGCTGGGTCATAACGCACATACATGTTCAATTTAATATAATAGTTTTTCCCAAGTCATTTTCTTAGGGATAGTAGCAGTCTGTATTGCTATCAGCAGAGAGTCATAGGTCTTATTACTCCACATGTTTACCAGCATTATTATTAATCATCTACATTTTTTAGCTACATGAAGACTGTGTAATGATAGCTCATTGAAGGAGCCAGTTAGATGGTGTGATGGCTAAGGTGGTTAGATCTTGCATCGTCGTTTCTGCAGTTCAAGTCCCAGACCCAGCAGCTTGAAAAACACTTCCAGCATGTGGACACACATGCCCAAAATCCTGAGAGGAAAATGGAGGAGAAGGGATTGTGACATGACCATCTCCTCAGTGGGATGACTTCTTTCTTTCTTTCTCACTTTCTCCAATGAGTACACTTACTCCATATCAAAACTAAAAAAAAATAAAAAACATAGCTCATGCTCATTGAAGTTTTGGTTTTCATTTCATTCCATTCCTTGATGATATCAATTTGGGTATATATCAGCTCATGTGAAGTGCCTGTTCTAGGATTTGCTCACTTTCCTACTAGGTTGTCTGACTTTCTTACTGATTTCTAGAAACCAGCAATTTGGCTGTAAATCCTATTGGGGAACATGTCTTGCAAATTTTGTATCTTACACTATAGGTCATATTTGCCCTCTCTTGGGCTTTCTATTGTTTTAAGAGAAAATTTCATCTTCTTTTTTTTTTTTTTTGAGACATTTTTGCTATAGGGCGTGTGCACTCGCCAGGCAGACAGAGAGAGACATAGAGGCAGAAAGCGAGAAATCACCCCCCGGGGGGGGTGGTCACGCCGCAATCTCTTCTCCTTCATTCTCCTCTCGGGATCTTGGGCACACACGCACACGCACCCGGCGTGAGTTTTAAGCCACCAGATCTGGGACGTGAACCACGGTCGACTACATGGGAGTCCAGCGACATAGCCATTATGCTAACTGCTGGTTCCCAGAAAATTTCATCTTAATTCAGTCAAATATGTTCTCCTGGACTGTTGCTCCTATGTTTTGTAGGATTAGATTTATTATTTTGCCTTTCATTTTTAGTTTTATTGAACACCTGATATTTGGGGACAGACAGAGAGTGATAAAATGCAGTGCTCTGAGAGGCAATTCCACATGGAAAAGTTCCCAGTTCTAGTCTAGGGACCCTGAGTACACCAGGCATAGCCTTGGTCATGATCCAGAGCGACCTAAAGGCTGAGGCTGAAGCATGGCGTCCGGAGCCTCTCCTACTCATGGAAGAAATAAATAAATAAACTACTATTGAAAGTGAATTTTTGTGTGTGTATGTGAAAAGTGTAAAGATCAAACTGTTGGTTTTGTTGTTGTTGTTTTGTTTGTTTGTTTTTAAGATATCCAATTAGCACAGTACAAGTAGCTAGAAAGATTAGGTGAATATTTCCACAGATTTTCAAGTTCTGGATAATGTTGTTTTATACTAGTGAGATTGTAGATTTACTTCTGTAAGATACCTATTTTAAAACTATGTTGCCTTAAATGAAACTAGATTTGAGAAGACTTGGAGATCTAGAAGTCCTGTTATCTTTCATATTGATTCTTATTCCTGGGCTGTAAACTTTTGGTGTCCTAATTTGGGACTCCTTATTTTTGATTGTCTCTGATCTCCAGTTTTGGTTCCTGCAGGCTATAAATCTGCCATAAGTTTTTTTTTTTGTTTTGTTATGTTTTTTTTTTTTTTTTTGCATCTAAGTTAACACTTTCAAATCAGTGAATGCTTTGAAGGGCAAAAGCTATTCCAAGTGTCAGGTCACGTTCACATGTCTGTGCTTCCTTTTTTGGGATTTTAATCTGATAAGTCTTATTTCCTTGGTAGCTAACAAACAATGCCTACACACAGATCTATTTTATTATTGTGATTAAAAATTTTTTAATTATATATTTTATTTTGTTTATAATTCATTTATTTTTTTAGTTTGACCAGAGAGAGACAGAGGGTGAGAGTGAGAGAGAGAGGAAGTGAGAAAGCAAGCCACCAGATCCAGGACTTGAACCCCTCTGGGAGTGTCCAGCACCTTAACCACCACGCCACCTACTGGTCCCATTATTGTGATTAAAATTTTCTTGGTGTTCTAAGCAGGAGAACCCTTTCAAAATAAACTAGTTGCATTGTCTGAAGCAAATTTTTCAGAATGAAATTTAACCATCATGACATTTTTAACTTCCTAAAAGAAGTAGGAACCCAATAAATTCCTATTTATCTGACTCTTCCTACTATAGAATAAACATCTGCTTAATTTAAATTATGAAAAATACTACTGATTCTCAAAAGCTCTTTTAAAAGAGACTATAGGAAATTAGCTAGTGACAGGTCAGCGTAAGTAATGCGTTTTTGACGAGAGAAGGGAGTCTTTTATGCACCTTTTAAAGAATAATCCAGAGACAAACACTGACACCATCTCTGTAAATGGCTGTCCTGGTAATGGGGTGGCAGAGGTCATCTGTGTTGGCAATAGTGGTGTCTGGAAACTAATCATAATGTTTGCAGAGTATAAATTGTACAAAGACAACCATGGCTCAGGGCCTGGTTTGGGGAGGACAGAAATACTGTGATATCCTCAGATATTGATTTTCCCCTCATTTACTACTTTGTTTTCGGCCATTGATATTGATTACGAGGCACCGCAGGTTATTTTTGAGGCCATGGTTCTATGGCTAAGGAGATGCTACAGGTCAGTCGGGTTGCCTACTTTACTCAAGCTCAAACAAAGATTGCTTTGGTTTGTATCACCCTCTGTTCTTTCTCTGTCTTCCTATTTATATTCAAGCCTGATGTGTGTTTAGACATACGATATGATGAAGCTAGGGCATTAGGAACTGTCTTTACTTAACGGCACATTAGTGTTTTCATCTCTTACTTCATTGTAAACAAGCATAATTATGCTGAAAATCGTGGGGAGAAGGGAATATTCTGAGTCCATATATTACCCTAAGGGCTTTTGATATTTGATATTTTCAAACACTAGAGAAAGACATTTGGTATATTTCATTCTGTTTTGCTAAACAGTACTAAACAACTCAGAAGCAAGCAATATACAAATATAGCAAGATGTCTCAAAGTGCGGTCAGCAGATAACCTATGCACACATGATTTATAGGGTTTTTTTGATATTTGCAGTAGGAAGCTTTGTCACATAAATTACTTCAGAGAGTCTTTTGGAGAGGGTATAATTATTTCCAATTTCCCAAGGAGGAAACTGAGACAGAGAAAGGTAAAACACTGGAACAAATTCATTTGCAAACTCAGCTGGGATGCCACTCAGTTCTCCCGGTACCATGTTCAATGCTTGTCTGACTACCTCAGCCTTCCTCTCTACAAAGATTCTCTGCCTTAGAAAAGAGCTTTGTTCACATATAGCTTTCTGTGGAACATAGGCCATGCAGCCTAGCCTTTACTCTGTGATAGCAATTACTGAGAAAGCATATTATTACAACTTTCGGCACATACACTGGGTTTCTCATTTTCAGAGTGTCCAATTTTGTCAAGGCACTTTAGAGCTTGCTCGGAGATTCAGTATATAAAACCTGCACCATGTGAGAAAGCAGGCTCAATACCTGTGAGTGATAGCACAATGGGAGGGTCACCAGAAGCAGAGACGCTGCCACCATTAGTGTGGATACACAGAACTTCTAACAGCCTTGGATGAGTGATTCGGCCTCAGCTCTACTGAGGTGAAGCTCACCAAATCCACCCCAGAATTTCCTTCTATTACAAATAAGAAAAAGTAACATTTCCCTATTTGAGATCTTCAGCATTGTGTTGGCAAGCAAATAAGTTACTGATAAACGCTTGTCTTCCAGTAATTTTCTGAGCTGACTGAAATTTGAGGTGTTTTGTTGTCATTGATTCCCTCAAGCAAATGCATGATAGCAACTAAGATCAAGTGTTCACTGTACGCCACATGCTCAGCCATGGGGTTGATAACAACTGTCATATTGTACTCAGTGCAACAAGTTTACTATTTGATTTTTTAAGAGAAAATTGGAGACTAGTTATATAACTCACTCATGGTCATCTTGGCTGTTAAAGCCTTGTCTATCCGAATCTGGAGCCCATTAACTGCTTTACTTCAGGCTTTTCCTTAATATATTGAGGATCTATTTTTTTAAAAGCATTATTTATTTAATTTTATTTATTTGTTCATTTATTTTAATTTGACCAGAGAGAGACACACACACACACACAGAAAGAGAGAGAGAGGGGAAGTGCGAAAGCAAGTCACCAGGTCTGGGATTTGAACTGTGGTCGGTCATGTAGGAGTGTCCAGCACCTTAACCACCATGCCACCTGCTGGCCCCAATTTTTTATCAGATCTATATGCATCACCATTTTAAGTAGGTGAGGAGAAAATTCTAGGGAAACTTCTTTTCCCAGTGGCGAGACTTTTTCTAGCAGTATAGTGACAAAAAGAAAATTATTTTCAGTATAACCCAAAAAAAGGTTGAGAGAATGAAAAAAGTAATGTTGATTAACAATTCTTCCCATCTGCCTTCATGAAAATCAGAATACTTTGAAATTAGATTAACTGATCAGACTAAAGAGATCTGGTAACAATTAATCGGCCTGTGTTTCCATTAGGTGCACTGGCCATTAGGACGACTAGCGTTGTTAATGGGGTAGAAAAGGTGAGGGACAGATGTCTAAAGAGAAAGTGCAGTGTGATGATAAATTCAGGATAAAGAGGATCATAGGAAGGCAGGTCCTGCCTAGCTGAATTTAATTCTCAGTAATAGAAAGTGCAATGGAAAGAAAGAAATGCAACAAATAGAGCTGAGATAACAATAGCAGCACCAACAACAGCAAAGGTATTCTCTTGGGAGTTTCCCAAACCTGTATTAGTAGGCAGGGCCGTGTCTTCAAGAGAATTAGTTGTAATTTAGGGGCTGTATCCCTGATCAGCTCTGACTCAGAGATGCAGAGCTGCATTGTGGCCCGTCTAGGCAGCAGGATATTTTGGTCTTCCATAGCACTGTTCTGCAAAGTCTATTTGGTAGTGTTACTGGTGTCCACACCTTCCTTTTGCTTCAGTCCACAGTGACTAACATGTTGTTTTATATAACTGTGTTTATTTGTACTTTTTCCACACAAAAATTTACACCAAAGAAAGGGGTTATATTCTAACCATCATATATCCTCCAAATGATTGAGTAACCTAGAGAATAAAATTTCTTTTTTTTTTTTAATTGTTAGGGGGTGCATAAACTCCCCAGACAGAGACAGAGAGAAAGAGGGAGACCATTCCTTGGGAATGATCATATTGCAATCCCTTATCTATTTCTCCTTCCTGTTGGGATTTGAGGCATGCATACCCACCCTGTGCATTTTTTTCTAGCCACTGGAGCCAGGATTTGAATAGTGATTGGCCATGTGGGATCTGGCCATGTGGGATTAACTTTGTGGGATATGGTTTCTTTAATAACTGGTCTATGGAGCTTGTCTGAGAATAAAAATTCTTAAACATGGATAAAAATTACATATTCACATTCTACCTTTACTATTGGGGATTGTGCTTTCAGGAGAGGGTATTAGCAAAAAACATTAATTATCAGTTAGCTTTTACTAATCATCCTGGAACTGGTAGGTTAAAAACAACTTTTTGTTTACTTAGAGTTTTGTGTATTGTCTGGGTGTTTTTTCTTGTGTAGGTTCACTCCTCTGTCTATATTCAACTGGTGGGATGTCTGAGGACAGGGCTCAGTAGGGATGGCTAGGAGACTGGGCATCTTTTTCATCGGAGTGATTAATCTTTAAAAAGGCTAGGTTGGATTTCTTTACATGCAATTTCAGGTAGTACTGCAAGATCACAGTCTGTAGAGTCATGTTTTGAGAAAAGCTTTGCAGATGTGGGGACATGCTCTGAGCAGACATCACATGTCTCCTTAAGGAGATAGCAGAAGCCTTGCTGTTTGTCCTTTCCTTGACCCTTC
This sequence comes from Tupaia belangeri chinensis, assembly GCF_000334495.1. Classification (NCBI taxonomy): domain Eukaryota; kingdom Metazoa; phylum Chordata; class Mammalia; order Scandentia; family Tupaiidae; genus Tupaia; species Tupaia belangeri. The sequence goes on from NW_006204388.1 coordinate 2,350,275, forward strand.
CTGCAGCCAGAGCATTTGATGGAATTTATAAGGGCTGCTCTGGGGGGACACCTGCAGAGCTCCGGCAACATCCTGACCCCTCAACGTAACCCCTGCTCTGCTTTGTGTAATCTCTGTAGCTTAATCACGATCCCCTCTGATGTACGCAAGAGAGTGTACTCCCTGCATCTGCAGATAGGCTTTGCTTCACTAAATAAGTAATTATGGGAAATTTCTTTGCTTTTGCCATAACCAAGAGATACACATGGCACCAGCATATCTAAACCTTCAAGGATGAAAAAAACGATACCACTTGCTTTCTGTCTCTGTAAAATATCAGCTATATCTGTGGAATGTCACGAAATACACGTATATAGTGTTGCTTTGCCCTATAAATAAAGACGCTCAGCTTGTCTCGGTGGCGCAGGCTCAGCAGGCTTAGGTCTGTGTCCACCGCTGCTCTGCCTCTGAGTCTCTTTCCTTTCCTTTCATCTTAGGTTAAGTTAAGCTTGCCGACAGATGCCGAAGTCCTCAGTGCCTTCGTGCCTATCAAATACCTATCATGTTCACTTTGTTCCATTGGATAAAACAAATCATGTGGTAAAGTCCAGTTTCAATGTGGGAGGGGAATTCATGATAGTGTGAATACCACATGTAAGTTATTGGGACCTTTCATGAAACAATCTACCACAATCAATGGCTCTCTTTCTCTCTGACTCCATGTTAAGTATGTTAACCTCAAGTTTTTACCTCAGAAGACTCCAAGTTAAGTCATATTTAAGGACTATCTTTTTTATTAGGTTGTTGCCATATGGTGAGTGCACTCACCAGAGACAAGAGAGAGGAAGAATGAGAATCATCTACCAGAGGGTGGCCATATTACAATTCCTTCTCCTCCATTCTTCTCTTGGGATTTTGGGCATGCACGCACATGTCGGAATGTTTTTAAGTCATAACTAGGACTTGCACCATGGTTGGCCATTTGAGAGTCCAGTGCCTTAACCACCACACCCCAGACTATCTTCCAAATATAAAAAAATATAAAGTCCCATGGCTGAAACAAAATTTATTTTATTAGTCAAGGTTCTACCTTATGATCATTGTCTGCAAACCTGGTCGTATTCTTTCACCCACTCCCACTCTCCTGCCGATTTATTGCTTGCTTTATACATCTCTGTCTCTGTCTTAGCTTTACCACTCTTATCAGTTAGAGATAAACTAGAAAAGAAGAACCAGTAGAAGATAAAAGATTTGTTGCCAGACTCATTTGGGTTGTGGGGCTAGCTTGGTAATTCCAAAACCCACAGGGCAGGCTGTCAGGAGGGGTAAACTGGAATTATAGAACAGGAACTAAAGGTATTGTCCACTGAGAATTTTCCCTTTTTCAGGGCAGCTTCAGCCTCTACTAGTTAGGCCTTTTTAGCCAATTAGATGAGACTCATCCAGGGGTCCTCTCCCTCACTTCAGATCAATTGGTTATATAATTATGGACTTTAATCATATCTACATAATGCCTTCACAGTAATACCTAGATTGGCATTTAATCAATAACAAGACTGGACCAGTAAGATGTGCTGTTTACCCTGCTATTCGGCAGGCTGAGACCACATGGGAGAACTGGGATCGAGTCTCATCCCACCCTAAAATCTGTGGCAGTGCATATTTGTAATCCAAGTGACTTAGAAGGCATAGGCAGAAGATCATGACATAGTCAGACCCTCTTGTCTTTTTTCATTTTGCTTTTGTTTTTTTGTTTGTTTGTTTGTTTTTGAAATAGGGCATGTACACTTGCCAGAGAGAGACAGAGATAGAGAAAATGGGAAATCATCCCTCAGAGAGGATAGTCATGCTCCAAACTCTTCTCCATTCTTTTCTTGGGACATTGGGCATACACACACATATACCAGGAATGCTTTTCAAACCCCTGGGTCCAGGACTTGAGCTGCAGAGTTGGCCATATGGGATCCAGAGCCTTAACTACCATTCTATCTGCTAGCCCTCAGACCCTATTTTTAAAAAAGAAGGGCTAGCCCCATATACTAATGGTTGAGGGCGTGGATCTGCATAACTCTCCATGGTTTGAACACTGGTACACTAGGCATATGTGCGAGATCACACCCAAATCCCAACAGGTCAGATAAATGAAGAAGGGATTGTAGAGTGACCACACCCCTTTGGGGGTTGCTTTCTCCCTTTCTCTCTCTGCACCCTTTCACAGTTAAGAAACAGAAAAATGACTAAGGAACCTACCCATGATGCCACTATTGTGAGGGCACCATTATGCCATAGCTGAGAATGAATGGGAAGCCTGGCTTCAGTTCCATCCCAACCTGAATACACTGGATGTGGTTGTATGTCCTTTGGTCCTTGCTTTGAAAAACGGGGAGATTGGAACAGGAGGATTATAGTGTGACTGGGCGAAGCCCTATAAATAAAAAAGTTACCTCTCATGGTCCTCAGCATCGTACATCGGCACACCTGCGGCCTAGGTCACTGCAGTTGGGATCTTCGACAATTTTTTTTTTTAAATTTCAAATTAATTTTAAAGAGGACTTAAAAAAATTTATTTCACTTTATTTATTTATTTAAATTTGACCAGAGAGGCACAGAGTGAGAGAGACAGGGAAAGTAAGAAAGCAAGTTCTCAAGTCCAGGACTAGAAACATGGTTGACTATGTCAGAGTCCAGCACCCTTCACCACCACACCACTGGCCAGTCCCCAAGAGAGGATTTTTAATGTTACCAGCACAAAGTAATGTGAGACATTTGAGATGATAAATATGCTAATTACCCTGACTTGATCATTGTATATTATATTCATGTACCATAATGTCATAATGTACTCCAAAAATGTGTGCAATTATTATGTGCCAATTATAGGAATTTAGGAAAAATAGCTTAAGGCCTTGGTGGGAAAAAAATGGCATTTAGTTGAAGATATTATAGGAGACCTAAATATGAAGAGGTGTCCCGAGTCAGGTATATTCACTATAATAGAAATTCCACTGCTCTTTAGATATTTCTAATCAATATCCCATAGAATCTTTATAAAACTTCATAAACTAGTTTACTTGTTTACTTACCACAAAAATAAAAGCTAAAAACTGAAGAAAATTTTATATCATATAAAACCTTCAGAGGATTATTATCCTGCTAATCAATCATTAAGGAAAAGGGAAGCACCCATTAAAATTGAAAAAAAAATGCACAACGAGGCATTTCATAGAGAAGGTACATAAATGACTTCTGAATACATCAAGAGATGCTCAAAATCATGGGTAACCCCAGAAGTACAAATTGATGAATCAGTAAGACATTGTTTTATGACATAACGTGTCAGTGGAAATTTTTGCAAACCTTTTGGGAAGAGAAATTGCCAGTGCATAGTGGCGTTCAATAGGCATAATTCCACTCCTGTGTACACACTGGGGGAAATCCTGCATGTATACAGAAGGCAGTTTGCAGGACATTAGTGTTTAAAATAGAAAAAAAAAAAATGTGTGACAGCCTGTAGCCTAGTGCTTTAGGGACCCAGATTCCACATGGCTGACAATAGTTTGAATCCTGGTCCTTGCAGTTTGAAAACTATATGGGGCACACATGCATACATACCTCATCCTGACAAGATGGAGACATGGAGAAGAAGGGATTGCAATGTGAACACACCCCACTGGGGTTACAATCCCTTCTTCTCCCACTCTCTCTCTCTCTGTCTCTGTCTCTATCTCTGTCTCTGTCTCTGTCGTTTCTCTTTGGTGAGCAATAGAGTACTCTAGAAATTACAAAAAGAAGAGAGAAAAAAGCTAGCATTTAAAATGCCTGCCAATTCTAGAATAAATTATTGTATTATACAATGTAATAATATTGAGTAATGAAAAAATTAGCTATAGTTATGAATTAGATTAATTCAATTCCCAAAAATATGTAGGGATACATACATCACAGAACCATAAAAAGTATGATTCCATAATTTAAGGCTTTTAAAATAGCAAATACTAATTATATATGCTTGGGGCCACAATATATGTAGCAAAAACTAAAGAGATATTCAATGGATAGATTAGTGCAAAAATCAGAATGGGGGTTTCCTCTTAAGGTGAGTGAGGCTGATATGACTGAGGAGGAAACACAGATAAGGAAAGTTTCTAAAAAATCATTCATGTTATCACTTAACAGAGGTTGTGGGTCTCTAGCTATTACTTTAGCTATTAGTCTCTAATATTTTTATTTATTTTTTAGTGCCAGAAGGTGCATGTGCTCACCAGAGTGAGAGAGAAAGCACCTCCCAATGCTGCAAATCCTTCTCCATTTCTCCTCCCCTTCCAGATCCTGGAAACACATGATATATATATTTTTTTTTGGGGGGGGAGGAGAGATTTTTGCTATAGGGCGCGTGCTCTTGCCAGACAGACAGAGAGAGACATAGAGACAGAAAGCGAGAAATCACCCCCCAGGGGGAATGGTCACGCTGCAATCCCTTCTCTTCCATTCTCCTCTCGGGATCTTGGGCACGCACGCACGCATGCCTGGCGTGAGTTTTACACCACCGGGTCCGGGACGCTGACCGCAGTCGACTATATGGGAGTCCAGCAACATAGCCATTACGCTAACTGCTGGTTCCCCACATGGTGTATTTTTTAAGCTCTTGGAGCCAGGATTGAAACCATGTTGGGCTATGTGAGCTCACTATGCACTGTACTTAACATTCACAACTTAGAAGGGATTGTGGCATGGCCAACCCCACTGAGGGGGTGAGTCCTTGCTTTCTGTCTCTCTGTCTCTCTCTGTGTCTCCTGCTAGTACATCCTCCCTATAGCAAAAAATCTCTCTAAAAGAGAAAAAGCCACAACTTAAAATATAATATGTAGTTATCTTATAAAACTATTTAGTTACATATAAACTATTATGTATAATGTTTACATATAATAGTTATATTAGATATAGTCGCTATATATAGTTAGACACGCGCACGCACACGCACACACATATGTATATATAATTTATTTAAGGGACTTGGATCACAAGATTATGGTGGCTGAGCAGTGCACAACCTGCTATCTGCTTACTGGAGAAACAGGAAAGCCAGTGGTGTAATTCACTTCGATTTTAAAGGGCTGAGAACCAGGGGAACTAATTGTGTAAGTCCCAGAGGTCAAAGGCTAGAAAACTAGGAGTTCCAATGTCTGAGGTCAGGAGAAGATGGATGTCTGAGCTCAAAAGAAGAAAAAATAAATTTGCCCTTCTCCCCTTCATGTTTTTGTTAATATTGAGCTTTCAACAGATTAGATAATGTCAGCCCACATTGGTGAGGGCCGATTTTCTTTACTCAGTCTTGATTCAAATGCCATTCTATTCTGAAAACATTCTCAAAGACACATTCAGAAATAATGTTGAGCCAGCCAACTGTACATTTCTTAACCAGGTCAAGTTGGCACCTAAAACTAGCCTTCACAGTGTATTTAACAAGTAGCTTTAAGCAAAAGCAATGAATGCTTTCATTTATTTATTATTATAAAATAAACACTTTGAGGTTTCTAAATAATTTCAGCATGCTCCTTAATATATAAAATATGTTAAATATATTATATATAATACATAAAAGATATAAAATTATAATATATAATATATAAAATTTATAAAATACTTTTTTTATTATTACACTCACCCAACCTACAGCTTTGCTTGATTAATTTGAATGCCATTTTTTTCAGATTTCCTCTAAAATCTGTATTGTTTACAGAGTTGTACTCTGATCATCTATGATTATTTCTTGGTAGGGGAAAGGTCAAATCGGAGAGATGTATCACCTTGCAAATATTCTCACTTCATTTCTTGCAGCACAAAAATCCCAAGAACTACAGAGCTAAAGATAACATGCTTTGCTAGGTGATTTTTTAAAAATTTGTGTGTTCACTGAAGACAGAGAGAGAGAGGGAGAGAGAGAGAGAGAGAGAGCGGGAGGCAGTGAGAAAGCACCCCTTATGCTACACTCTTCTTCTCCATTCTTCTCTCAGGATTTTGGGCATGCATGCACATGGGTTTTTCAAGTCACTAGGTCTGGGAACTTGAGTCTTCCAGTCCACCATGTGGGATTTAGCTGCCTTAACCATCAGGCCACTGGCTGGCCCTCTGCCAGGTGATTTATTGACAATGATTCAGTTAATGCCCTTGAACTCCTGATGCATCTATTTTTACTTCTATTTTGCAGATAAGAAATAACCTCAGGATGAATAAGTAAATTATGCATGACTACTCAAGTAATAAGAGATAGAGAAGAGAAATAATTCCTATTCTACAGATACCAAAGACAAGGTGTTTCCCATAACCTCCCTACCCACAATGAGGCTAGAATTTAAGGGTGCTAGACATACAAACACAGTGCCCTTCTTCAGGGAGTAATAATAAATAATTGTCAAATGAAAGAATTAATAAATGAGTTTCTTTATTCGCCTATTGGTAGATACTTAGATTGATTCTACGTATTGACAACTTTGAACTGTGCTTCAATAAAAACTAAAATGCAGTAGGGCACTTGTGCTCACTGAAGAGAGAAATACAGATGAAAAGAGAGAAAGTAAAAAATTACCCCCCAGGGGATATGGCCATGCCCAAATCCATTAACGTGACATATTAAATTCCTTTCATTTGGATATATACCACTATGGAATACTATTCAACTATGAAAATGACTGAAAGTCTATCATTAAAGGCAACATGGACAAAGCTAAGGGTTCTTATGTTAAGAGAAATAAGCCAGACACAGAAAGGGAAAAAAAGTCGTGTTCTCACTCATATGTAGAAATTAAAAACGTTGACCTCATAGAAGTAGAAAGTAGAATAGCGGTTAATAGAGGTTGGGAAGGGTAGAAAGAAGGAGGGGAGGGGATAGGGAAGTGGTTGGTTAACAGACCCAAAAGTACAGCTAGATATGAGGAGTAATTCTCATTCTATTAACACACTAGGGAAACTATAGATAACAATTACTGTGTATTTTAAAAAGCTAGAAGAGACAATTTTGAAAGTTCCTAACACGAAATAATGGTAACTGTTTGAGATGAGGGATTTGCTATTTACTTTGTTATGATCATTATACGTTGTACTCATGCTCTGTATGTATAATTTACATATGTTTTCTTAGTTCGCTATTGAGTTACTAACAGAAATACCAGTTATCGAGTGACTTATAAAGAATACAAGTTTAGGGGCCAGCATGTCGCACGGTCATTGAGGACCTTGGACTCCCACATGGCCGACTGCGGTTCAGGTACCAGACCTAATGGATTGCTTTCTTACTCACTCCCCCATTCCTCTCTGGCAGGAAATTCTCAATAAGGTTAATTGGAAGTCATGTTTCTCGTACACGTAAAATTTTAGACAACATGGTAAATAAATAATATTATTGTAATCCAATTTGTCTCTTTTGTTTTCTGCCTTACAATTCTGGTACTTGAAAGTCCAAAAATGTGGGGCTGGCATCACTCTGGCTATATGTTGGAACATAGCAGACAGAAATAGAGAGGATGGTGTGTGTGTGCAGAAGAGAAAAATCTGAGGGCAGTCACATTCCCTTCATAACAATCTATTCTGGAAACTACTGCTGTCTGATGAGGGCTAGAACTCACTTGCTCTCGTGAGACAGTATTGATCCATTCATGTGGTTGAACCCTCTGTGATACAAACGCTGCCCACCAGGCATCCGCTCTTGAAAGTCTCATCACTTCTCGATGCCTTTATACTAGGGATGCAATTTCAAACATGAACCTTGTGGGGCAAATCATTACCTAAACGGCAGCATATGTCAATCAAAAATAATAATAAATTTGAGGCCAGCAGGTGGCATGGTGGTTAAGACATTGGTTTCCCATATGGCTGACCTTGATTTATGACCCAGACCCAGTGGTTTGAAAGTTACACAGGTGCATGTGCATACATGCCCAACATCCTGAGAGAAGAATGGAGAAGAGATTTTGGCATGGTCATCTCCCCTGGGACATAATTTCTTACTTTTTCTTACTTTCCCTCTTTTCATCTCTATTTATCTCTCTCTTCAGTGAGTACATGTGCCCTATGGCAAAAACCTATAATAATAATAAGTTTTAAAACATAAGGCTTTCTTCTTTTTTCTTTAAGAGAAATATTTTGCTATAGGGCCCATGTGCTCACCGGATAGACAAAACAACATATAAAAACAGAAATTGATAAATCACCCTCTGGAGGGAAGGACACACCACAATCCCTTCTCCTCCATTCTCTTCTTAGGATTTTGGGCACACATGCACACATGTCCCCAGCATGAGTTTTAAGCCACTGGGTTCAGGACTCAAACTATAGTTGACTAAGTGAGAGTCCAGTGACATAACCATTACATCATCTGTTGTCCCAAAATATAAGTTTTCTAAAATACAGTCCTTACCTGTTTCTTTTTTAAAAAATCTTGTTTCTAGTCTATGATCATCTTTCCACCTTGTATCTCTGCCTAGTTATGAACCACAAAAGTTTATTTAATATTTAGAAATTATGCTCTCATCCATAGAACATTTTAGACAACTTCTTAAATGAGTAATTTTGTTTTTCTAATTCTTCTCTTTTTTCTTTTTTTCATGACACTATACCGACCCTTAAAAAGTAGGACTTCGGCAATATACTTCACAATTACTGATAACTAGTAATGATGAGCTCTGCTGTGAACATTTCATAGAATCAAATTTTCAAGTTATGAAAATGCATTAGCCCTCTGTTTTGCCAAGCCTATACTTTTAAAAGGCTGTAAAATAATCATTTGTATAAAAGCCATATTGTGGGTCTGGCCCCATTGAACAGTGGTTAAATGCAGTGTTTCAGAGCCAGATCCCATGTGGCCCTCGTGCCTTGCAGAACATGCCAGGCATATGTGCATGCCCCAAATCCTGTTGGAATGGAGAAATGATGGAAATGAGATTGTAGAGTGGCTGTGCCCAGTGGAGTCAGGATTCTCTCTCTCTCTCTCTTTCTCTCTCTCTCTCTCATCTCCCTCTTTGTCTCTGGTGAGCTCATGCACTGGCCATTAAAAAAAAAGAAAAGAAAAGAAAAAGAGAAAAGAGAAAAGGGAAAAAAGAGGAGAAAAGAAAAAAGAAAAGAAAGAAAAGAAAAGAAGAAAAGAAAAGAGAAAGAGAAAGGAACATACTGTGCTGGCAGGAGAATATCTTTATTTTTTATGAGAGCTCCTCAAACTCAAACCATACCTGTACTTACTTTAGGAGCCTAAAAACAATCTCCCTTTCAGCTTAAGTAGCTGTGCATGTTAAATAATTACTGTGTTTCAGCAGCTCCTTAATTTATAAGCAAGATTAATTTGATAAGCACAAGCAAGCATCTGTACTATTCCCCAAGACCTCAATCCACCAGCTCGGGGATGTTTTGCTAATAGAATCACAAGACTTTTATTGTAGAATTAGTGAACTGGAGAAGGACACTTATTTGTATGTCATACGTGTAGTATATTTTTAAACCTATAAATAATAGAATAAAATACGTGAATTTCATCTGAAAACAATTTGTAGGTGATACGATCAAATCTAGACTGAGGAAAAGCCTACTCAAATGCTAGCTAGTGGCTTTCATTGCAATCACAAAACAGCTACAAATTAAGTATCTTCTGTTTTAGGCAGTGAAGAAAAAAAGGATTTTTTTCATCTTCTGGGTACCTTATACTTAGCATTAATACAGTGATAAATCTGAATAATTCTACAACCCCTCTCTCTTTTCTCTCCCTTCCTCCTTTCCTTCCTTCCTTCCTTCTTTCCTTTACTTTCAAAATTTCATCCTTCTTCCCTTTCTTCATTCATTCTTATTTTTCTCCTTTCATTCCTTTTCCTATTAATAGTAAGGAAAAAGTCAACCGAAACAGATCTTTTCTTTTTTTTTTTTTCTTTTCTTTTATTGCTAGAGAATGTGTGTCTCTTCACCAG